>NW_028292571.1:3870935-3939833 GCF_029948245.1 Actinia tenebrosa | reverse complement strand
AAACTAAAGAAGCCTCAAATTATTCCTTTATTAACATGATTTCAAAATTTGTATCTGTTTGTCAAAGTGCGCGTAAAATCTTGCCCGAAAATGCCTCGTCTTCATCTTTTGTCCGCGCTCGCGCATCTCGGAAAATATCTATTATTGTGTGTTTAATTAACGCGTGAGGGGTACCGCGTTAACTGAAAGGTGCTGTCTTGAATCTTTTAAGTAAAATTGTTAGTACAACAAGTGAATAAAGCGATTGGTAAAAAAGAGTAGTGCAACGTAAAGATAAAGAAGCTACAGATTCTCCTCCGTTTTCATTGCTACGAGCCCACGACAAACAGAAGTCAAATGTTTCACGCTGACAATAGTACATCTTCAATCATAGATATCAAACATACCAAACGCCGCGTCTTTGATGTATGAAAACAAGTACAAAATGCAAGACGGGCGCGTTAAAGCGCGCTAAGGCTCAGGTCAATCGTCGAACTTCACATGTGCCATTGGGTTCGGTTCATATGAAGCTCGACGTTTGAATATTAGTCTAACTTGATCATCTATGGCCATGGATGTTCGATTTACAAAAATGTATAAAAGGATATCAAACTAAATGACACATTTATATAGAATCGCTACCCTTTATTTCAAGGAAAAAAATAAAGCGAAATTAAAAACATAAACGGGTAGCGAAAGAGAGATTTTGTTTAAAAGCTTTGATTTTCAAAGATCATGTCTCAGAAGAGCCCACTCCATTTCAGGTTTAACTCGATAACCACTCGTTTCTTAGAAACTATTTACTAGTAAACTCGCCTGTTTAAATCATTAAGTCTTTCAAGTGGTGATAGTGCTTTAAGGGGTTCAGTCTATACTCTAATTTACAGATTACTAAGTGGAGCGATAGAGAAGGTTTGTACGAGTAGCCAGGAAACGTACCACTCTTTACTCTCAAATGGATTTTCGTGGATTAAAGTTCTGTGATTGGACAGTGGTAATCTTCGTGGAGTTGTCTGATTGGTTAAGGTGACTGCCTACTTTTGGAAATTGATTTAAGCTTTTTTTAAAACTTCGATTTTCCAAATTGAAATTTAATGCTGATTCCAAATCTGGAAAGGAAAATAGGGTGTCCCGAGCTCGTTTTCGAGACAATCAGTATTTAATGGAAGCCTACGCACGAGCTTTTGGAGTAAAAATTGCGCCACCGGAAGTGTTTAGAAAAAAATTAAGATTAATAAGATAATAGTTATTTGCAGACTATATGATTGCACGAACGAAGGCTAGTCAATCCTTCTACAATAATACATGGATATTTTCGACAAAAAGACAGAGAGATACATTGATTTGTCATATTTTGTAGTTTCGGTGTTCTTAATAAATCTCATAAAGTCGAACAAAAATCCCTACAAAAATCTATTTTTTCACGTGTTCCTGATTTCAACTTTTCCTAAAATGTTGATATAACCTAGATTTTTAGGAGTTTTTTCGAATGAGCTATTAAAAAATATAGAGTCCTGTGCAAAATTCGAGGGTTTTGCCCTGTTGAAGCTCAAAACGCGTATGGTTCTTCAATAAAATCTTGTAGATTTTTCAGCGGTTTTTGAGCACGCGCACATCGTGGGCTCAAATCGAACGTTCAAAAGTACGCAGCCACCTTAAGGAAGGCATTTAATTGTAGTTTGCTGTTCGAAAAGATATATATCGATTGGCTTATCTGTTTCTCACACTCGACGAAAAAATGGATTTGTCATGTAGGCAAACATATAGACAAATATATGGGCAAATATCATATTTGACTAATAGTAGACAATATTTGCCCAATGACTGTATATGATATGTACCTACACATTTATCCCATGGGCACAGATGGCAAAGTCCGTATGGCCCAGTAAAATCCCAAACGGCAAATATATAGCAGATATCATATCATCCATACATTTACCCGGTAGTAAATGTGAATGCTCATTTGATATGTGCACGTATTTGCCCAGCCCGTATATGTGTTTTATGCCTTACGTATACCCTGTATTTTCCCAGGCCGTATATGTGATTCATGCCTTACATATACCCTGTATTTTCCCAGGTCGTATATGTGATTCATGCCTTACATATACCCTGTATTTTCCCAGGCCGTATATGTGATTAATGCCTTACATATACCCTGTCTTTGCCCAGGCCGTATATGTGATTAATGCCTTACATATACCCTGTATTTGCCCAGGCCGTATATGTGATTTATGCCTTACATATACCCTGTGTTTGCCCAGGCCGTATATGTGATTAATGCCTTACATATACCCTGTCTTTGCCCAGGTCGTATATGTGATTAATGCCTTACATATACCCTGTGTTTCCCCAGGCCGTATATGTGATTTATGCCTTACATATACCCTGTGTTTCCCCAGGCCGTATATGTGATTTATGCCTTACATATACCCTGTGTTTGCCCAGGCCGTATATGTGATTTATGCCTTACATATACCCTGTATTTGCCCAGGCCGTATATGTGATTCATGCCTTACATATACCCTGTATTTTCCAAGGTCGTATATGTGATTTATGCCTGACATATAACCTGTGTTTGCCCAGGCCGTATATGTGATTAATGCCTTACGTATACCCTGTCTTTGCCCAGGTCGTATATGTGATTAATGCCTTACATATACCCTGTATTTTTCCAGGCCGTATATGTGATTTATGCCTTACATATACCATGCGATATGCTCTGACCGTATATGTGATTAATGCCCCCTTAATGCCTTAGATGTACCAGCGCGTCTTAGCCATATTTGCTCAGTTGAATTATGCTCATCATATTTGCTAAATTTAACTATGTTATCAGTCTTCAGCTATTGTCACTTATGGCAGGCCAAAAAAAATAGAAACGATATATGCCGTGACAACCACCTCATACTTTAAACATAGCTAACCTATGTTAAGAAGCAGGAAAAAAGACATAAATCATACTGAAAAATTTTTATTGTGAATTTCCTTTTCTTGACGACTGATTAACTATGAACAATTTGTTAACTACAACTAATTGAAAATGCTAGTTCTGTAAATTAATTATAGGTGTTTGATTGATCTTGTGACAGAATTTGTGAAAGAAGATCATAATATATTTAGTTGTCAATCGATCTTTGGCTTATGTACGATTCTTTTTAGATATTCTGTAGTAGTACACTTCATTTATAACTGCAAAAATTTAATTAAGGACACCGAACGTGGTTGGGTTTCTACGAGTTTTATGAATTAAATCTTGTGTCACTGTTCCTCCGTTCCTTTGGCCTGATTTCTAGGGTTTTCGTTCTTCTTTCGATTACTTGAACGTTATACTCGTTTACTTGAAGAAATCCAAAGGTCAAACGGTATAGCAGCGGCTATTTAAGCCTATTGACCTTTGGATTTCTTCAAGTAAACAAGTATAATGTTCAAATAATCGAAAGAAGAACGAAAACCCTAGAAATCAGGCCAAAGGAACGGAGGAACAGTGACACAAGATTTAATTCATAAAACTCGTAGAAACCCCAACCACGTTCGGTGTCCCAGTGCCCTTGATTTGATAAAAACCTTTAGGCTCTCAATGCCCATTCGGGACCTCCAGATAGCGTTGGGCGTCTTGACGGCTCTCCGATTTTCCACTTCAAAAGCATGGTGAGACTGCGCTCTGACAGCCTCCTTTTTGCTTTTCGGTCCATGCTTTCCATGAACTGGTTAGCTAGGGGGCTTCTCCATGCCAGAGGGTGTTTTATTAAAACTTTACTCTGCTTAGTAGGGCCCCCTTCGTTATCAGAGCCACTGTCCGCTGTATCGTCATCAGCCTGGTCATCCGCCTCTGACATCGACTCCTCTGATGACATATACTCCAGTTTCATAATTGCCTTGACTTTCTCTTTGTCCCCTGGTGATAGCGAGGTTGACAAGTCCGCTGCCTTGGATCTGGATTTTAGGAGCTAAAAGAAAAATGAAAAAAGAAAAAAAAAAAACACCGTCAGTCAAAGTTTCTTATTAAACAAAGTCATAATCGTTGCAAATTCAGTTTACTCACATTTTGTTTTCTTTGTGTTTTCCGCTGCATCTTTTGATGCCTTCCAAGGGCCCCTGAACGCTCTCTTTTGTTTCTCTTTCTCCTCGTCAGAAAGTGACTTTTAAGGGCAGCTGAAATTATATCAAGTACCCATATATTAAAACTTGAGACAAAATTTGTTAGAAATGTTGGCATTTGGCCGACAATTACTCCTTTAGCATCCATTTGTTTTGCTTTGTTTTGTTTTGTTTCGTTTTTTTTTTTTTTTTTTTTTTTTCCATGTTATTTTATTTCAAACTGCTTCCCCTCCCTTCGGCATTTGAATATTTCTAAAAGGATTTCGTTACCCCCTCCCCCCCCCCCCCCCCCCCCCGACCACCACCCCCATCCTTTGTCCTCACCCCTCCCCCCCGGGTTAACTTTGATAGGTGCATAAGGCCTTTCGCACTTCGTAATATAAAATACATAAATACCTTCTAACTCGACGGCAGAGACATCCTTATGAACATTCAGAACTCTATCCCTTATTGCGTTATTAATCTGTTCGTTGACGTCATCTCTGAAACTAATTAGGAAATGCCATATTTGAGTGGTAAGTGGAAACTTAATATGGAAAGTAACTATGGATGATTCAGACAATATCATTTTTATTAAATTTTCATACTTACGCTTTAGTAAAATCCCATATAAGAGGGTTTTCTTCCCTGTCCCGTAATTTCTTTGCTACCAAGCGTACTTCAGACTGTAATAACATAATATAATTCATTAAAATCATAAGATGTACCTTAAGTTATTCTTAGACATAGTAATAATGTTTTCATTATTTTTATGGCTGTGATTGTATAATATTGGGGAAAAAATCGAAATCAAATCAATTCCTTTACAAAAAAGGAAATTATCATTATCATTCAGTGTCTTGTTATTGGAAATCAATAGTAAAGTTTGGTAGCATTAACCACTGCCATGGCGGGTTTCCCGCCAATTTTAGTATTGCATAAATTATACCGCTACATAATTATACCAACTACTCTTCGCGCCAAGAATTCCCAGTAAAATTATCAATAAAAATAGCTTGCTTTTTTAAATATTGCCACTTTACTTACTGCAACAGCCTTTGAGACAGTAATCTTGGTCTTGCTGTTGTCCTTATTCTGCTGGCTTTCTTTTAAGGCCGCTAGTATTTGGCGGTTTTGTTCTTGCAGTTCTTTAAACTGTTTTACAATCGTTTCGAAATTTGAAGAAATTTCTTCTTTTTCGCTGTCGGGGTCAACGTTCTCATTCTCGCTTGTTGCTTGCAATAGGCGATTTCTGTGTTCTCTTAGCACATCCTCGTTACCACCACCAGGGACAGAGGGAATAAGTATATTAAGCCTTTGAGAATTGGCGCCATTTTCAGTATGTCTACTCGTACTGCTTGTACTGGTAGTTGCAGTAACAGAATGGATTGGCATTGGGCGTCCTGGTAAAGGTGTAGATGTTCTTCCCATTTTTTGATCGCGACGAATGAACGCAATTTATAAGCAAAGATATAGAATGTGCGGGAAACTAGATGACCGACAGAGTTTGTTACCTGTTTGTGACCAAAAGGCGAATGAACGAATAAGTACATCCACTGAACAAATCTACCCCCTATCTATCACGGCGTATCACGTGACTTGTGATGACATATACGTTCATATAATGAAGTCTAATAATAAAAAAAGGAATAACTGTCTTATAAAAATGCTGAAGTTGTATCCAGGATTCATGTTAAGTAATATATCTATTATCTTAAAGCTATTTGCTCCATTTTATAAAGTTATGAAATTTTTTCTAAAGCCTAGATTCACGAAATATCATTGCAATAAACTTGATTAGCTTCTAGCTCTAAAACCATCGTACCATTATCTGCCGCCAACAGTGACAGCTCTAAGGAAAAGGGTGCGGTAATAAAGATCCGGCGTGCTTTTGTCCAATGGCATGTGGTTGATGGACGTGGAACTTTATTACGCTGGAATATGGCTTTTAGTCATTCAAAATGCTTGGATTTTGAGTAATTATCCCAATGATACACACCGTCTTTTTAATTATATAGTTCTGGAAAACAAAATGTCTTCTGCGATGTCAAAGCGTTATCATTGCTTTCATTGTAACGAAGATCTACATTACAGAGTATTTTGCCGTCACAAAGAAGAATTTTATGATCCTTTAACAAATCAATGGCAATTACAGCGGAATGACGACGAAGACTCAAATGATAGTATTTTCACTCACGAGATTGACGGCCAGAACGACACTTCTTCTAATGACTACAGCGAGATAAACGTTTTGGACCAAACTGATCAAGACTCCTCTGATGTGCCAAATACAAACCAACCATCAAGTGACGAATTCTTACCAGCTACTTCACAAAAAGGTATTGATGTTATACGTTTATTTGATGATTAGATTATATAATCTTTAAATGTTAAAGTCAAACTGCATATAGATAAAAGACTGAATCTTTAACAAGCGGCTGATTTGCACATGATCTAGCTCCCCTATTGGATTTACTACCAAGCATTAGTGTTATTGAAGCGAGATTAAGTTAGAGGTACAAATGATTCTTTTCTATTTCTATCTTAGCCTCGTTTTCACCGTTACTTTTAAGAAGGGTGCATTATTAAGTAATCGGCTTATGGTTGCCATCAAAACCTCAGTGTTCATTCAGAAAGGTTCATTCAAAGAGTTTATAAAATCATAGCTAGAGATAACTCATTTAAAACGCCAAAAAGAATTTACTATGTTCAAATGGATATTGCTGTACATTTTCGTCTCCAAATCAATTCATGACTGTGGTCATCCTGAGATAGCATGGTATCCGGCAAAACATGTTTGTCAAGTTAGAGAAATACAATTATAAGTAATTTATTTAATATGTCTCTTGGGTTTTTTATTTTCGATTTATCATTTTTCTTTCACGAATTATAAATTGTTGTTTTGCTGACTTAGAAATTTATATTTTATTTTCAATGGAAATCATTTATTTTCAGAGCAAAATTTGGGTCAAAATTATGCATTTAGGGACCGGTCATTATTTAAGTTGGAGGGGGGGGGGGGGGGAGTGGGGGGGGTGGAGGAGAAATTGTCAGTGAGGCAAAAAAATTTCAAGGCCCCCCCTTTGAAGGCATCCAAGTTTATTGAAAACCCCCCATGGATTGTAGTAAAAAATTTAAAAATTTTCCCTAAAAGTCATTTTTAAATTCCAAGACCCCCCATTTTTCACTAGCAAAAATTTCAGGCCCCCCCCCCCCCCCCCCAATTTTTTCTCCCCCCCCCCCCCCCCAACTTAAATAATGACCGGTCCCTTAGCCCATGAGGTTTTTTTTACTGACATTTTTTTTCTAGTATTATAATGGTTTCAGACTTTATCTTATACTATGTTGCAGTTATGCAATGCCGAATGAATAAAATACATCGTATTTGCTTATGTTTAAAGGAGACGGAATATATAACTTTGAGGAAGAAGATCAAGTGTTTTGGGATGACAAGTCGGACAGTGAATCTGACCATGAAGAGATAAGAGGAAATGAAAGAAGGAGATTGGTTGAAACTTGGGATATTGATATCGAAGACCTAGAAAGAGATTTTGAACAATCTAGTGCAGAAATAAGCGTTGCCGTCGAAGCAAGTTCCCGAGTGACCCTTATTAACTAGATTGCCTTGTTTGTGTGCTTTTGGTCTGCATACTTTTCTGTACCAGACCGAGGCATTGATATTCTCCTCGCCTTTTTTAAAGCGATTTTTCAGGTTTTGTGTGAGCTTTCGCCAATCATTTTCCCAACCGCAGTATTGGTTTTCCCGAGCTCCTTCAAACTCTTGAAAAATTATCTTTCTTTTAAAGATAAGCATTCAGAGTATGTTGTTTGTCCGAAATGCGACACCCTATACCGTTTTCAAGACTGCATAACAACAAGATTCGGGCGTGTCATTGCTAAACCATGTTCTCACATTGCTTTTCCGAATCACCGTCAATTGTTTCGCCGCACACCTTGTGGAGCGGAATTGCTTAAGGAAATTCGTTTGAAAAATGGACAGACGAAATTGTACCCACATAAAGTTTATTGTTATAAAAGCATCAGAGACGCTCTAACTCACTTTATTAAGCGACCAGACTTTGTACAAAAATGTGAGATTTGGAGAAATCGGAATGTACCGGACGATATTTTAGTTGATATTTACGATGGCCAAGTGTGGAAAGATTGGCAATATTTTAACGGCACTCCTTTCCTTGCCCAGCCTAATAATTATGCTTTTATGCTGAATGTTGACTGGTTTCAGCCTTTTAAGCACAGTGTCTATAGCGTTGGAGTCATATATATGGTCCTCCTAAATCTTCCGAGAAAAGAAAGGTACAAAGAGGAAAACGTAATAATAGTTGGGATAATACCTGGTCCACACGAGCCCAAATTGAATATCAATACGTACTTACAACCACTTGTAGCCGAATTGAACTTATTGTGGCACGAAGGCATCCAAGTTCGGCCTCATGGGAGTAGAACAGCAAGATGTTTTCGAGCTGCCCTCCTTTGTATTGCTTGTGACATTCCTGCACTAAGAAAAGTTTGCGGTTTCTTAGGATGTACTGCTCACCGAGGGTGCTCAAAGTGCACAAGATTTTTTCCCGGAGATTTTAGTAGCATGAATTTTTCAGGTTTCGAAGATGACAATACACCAAGGACAAATGAAGAGCACCGAAGAGAGGCTCAGAAAATACTCAATGCAACAACCGCTGATGAACGAAACCAAATTGAAACTTCCACTGGAACAAGATATTCTGAACTCTTACAGTTGCCTTACTTCGATTGTACTCGTTACCATGTTGTTGATCCTATGCACAATTTGTTTTTAGGGACAGCAAAACATTTAATGAAAAATGTATGGCTAAATGCTGAAACGCCAATTGTTTCTAAAGAAAATTTGAATAAAATCCAGGAAAAGGTAGATGACGTCAAAGCACCATCATTTATTGGGCGTCTCCCGAAAAAGATATCAACATCGTTTGGAGGATTTACTGCTGATCAGTGGAAAACATGGACTCTCTTGTATTCTGTATTCTGCATTTGGAATATCGTTCCAACAGATGATTTGGAGCTGTGGAGGTTATTCGTATTGTCCTGCTTTCACCTTTGCTCTCCACTTATTACAACTGAAGAGCTACAAGAAGGACATGATTACCTAGTGGAATTTTGTAAATCGTTTGAAAAAAGATATGGAAAGGAACGTGTTACGCCAAACATGCATCTACACCTGCACCTCAAACAATGTATTTTAGATTACGGGCCTGTATATTCATTTTGGCTTTTCAGCTTCGAACGTTTCAATGGGATTTTAGGAGCGTTTCGAACTAACAATAGATCTGTTGAAATACAAATCATGAGAAAATTTCTCCAAAAGCATGAACTAAGAGATATCCCTTTACCAGAGAGATTTCGAGAAACTTTCCAACCAGTATTTCAACTTCTTCAGGAGGCACAACAAGTAGGAACACTTGGCGAAAGCATCCCATCAATACCATCAACACTTAATCTTTCAGTTGGTCAAGTACTACGTTGCTAGAGTGGAGCAATATGAATGCATACTCATGTTTTTCACCTCGATCCATTGATGTTCTTGATGATGACTATACAGAATATCTCTTTAAAGCTTATGAAACAATTTTACCTCAACACTCGGTCATTGAATGTGTTACCGATACGTTTGAGAGAGTTAGTACCATTGGATATTCGGGGACAAAGCTAGGGTCCTCTGACTCTAGACTGGAACGTTCTTCCTTCATTCTTGCAAGTTGGTGTGGCCAATATAGTGGCAGTATTGAGACCGATTCATTTGACTTGCGCCCCGGTGTTGTCGATTTCTTTCTTAAACAAACCATTATAATTGATGGCAAGCAGGAATCATTGTGTATGGCAAAGGTTCGATGGTATCAGCGACATCCAGAAAGACACAGGATTGGCAGACCACATGAAATTTGGTGCAGAAACTTGTTTGAAATGGAAGGGCCCTCTACATTCATACCCATACAAAGGATACACAGCCAGTTTGTTGCTGCTTACGATGTTATTGACAAAGAAAGAGTATTAATTGTTTGTCCTTTACAACGTAAATTGTACGGATGATGGAGATGACAGTAAAGTATCATCCAGGAAAAATATTCAAAGCTATCAAAAATAAACTGTTTGAACTGTGCATCAGTAACTAGATAGTCAAAATGAAAATTGAATGAATTATTTGATGACTTTAAAATTAGATGAATTAAAATAATTATGAATGAAATTGCATATATTGCCAATAAAAAAGATGAATTCATATGTTTAGACTAAACAAAATTGATGCTTCAAATAATATTACAGATGTTAGCGGTTTGAAATGCAGCTCATGAGGTTAATGGGTTAATGAGTTTTCTTATTGTCACTGGAAAAAACGCATATACGACTTACGCATATTATAAACACATCGTCCGCGTATTTTCCTGTGTGTATCAACGCATATAACCTCTCCTTCATGACATCAAAGCAAAACAATGATTGAATTAATGTGGTCGCAACATTGATGTCATGCGTTAGGAGAAAAAATTGACACATATGACTGAGATGGACCTGCATGCACTCCCCCCTCGTAAGTCGTAAAAACAAGCCAACATCCATTATAATTCAGTTGAAAAATTATTGATTTGTTTTGAAAAGTTTTGATTGCAATGAATTGAAACGGAAACCTCACATCGGATATACTCAGTTTGGGGTATTGTATTTGCTCCCCAGGTAAATATGGGGCAAAGCCTAGTGCAAAGTTGATTTCATATGTGCCCTTCATTTGACAATAGGGCAAATATAGGGCAAAAACGGTTATCATATATCCCCACTGGGTAAATGCGTCTAAACTAAGGGCAAATATATAACATATTTACCCATGTGTTCAGATGTATGGCAAAGCAATGGCAAATTTATTAGAAATTTACCCCGACCTTTGCCTGCATAGGCAAATGTATGGGCAAATATAGAGCACCATATTTGCACAACATTTGCCAAGTGGACATATGATGACCAAATCCATTATTTCGTCGAGTGTCAATAAGAACCTCTTGCTGTAGATTATTGGTTGGTACGCACGTAGTATATATAGTTCTAGGCTACTCGAGATAATGACACACATAACCCAGGTAGATGAACTGAGATTTTTGGGTTGAAGAAGATTCAACGTAAATGCGATTGAGATTTGAGCAAAACATACAGGCTAAGACTATGGGATTTGGTCAAAAAGGAGGGGGGTGGTGCTGGGAAACGATGGGATCAGGGCCCGCCCTCAGGACCCTCTAAACGATAAAACATAATAGTAGCCAACTGAAGGTGTAAATGGACGGAGTCTTGAAGGAAAGATAAGACAAGAAGGACAAGGAATAGCAGAAGGAGGCAGGACAGGAATGCCGGGGTGTAATTATTACGATATTTTTTTAGAGCCAGATAAAGTTGTGCCTAACTTAGATCAGTGGCAGAGGTTGTTTCAGGGTTAGATTTAATGTGAGTAAGGCGTGCCCTGTTCAATACAGGTTAAATCTGCGAGTTAGACGTGCCTTGAATTAGATCAGCTCAGAGGTTGTTTCAGGGTTCAATCTGTGAGTTAGCCGTGCCCTAACTTAACTTAACTTAGATCAGAGGTTGTTTCAGGGATCTATCTGTGAGCTAGCCGTGCCCTGACTTACATCAGCCCAGAGGTTGTTTCAGGGTTCTATCCTGTGAGTTAGCCGTGCCCTGACTTAGATCAGCCCAGAGGTTGTTTCAGGGATCTATCTGTGAGTTAGCCGTGTCCTGACTTAGATCAGCCCAGAGGTTGTTTCAGGGATCTATCTGTGAGTTAGCCATGCCCTGACTTAGATCAGCCCAGAGGTTGTTTCAGGGTTCAATCTGTGAGTTAGCCGTGCCCTGATTTAGATCAGCCCAGAGGTTGTTTCAGGGTTACTGAGTAAAACGGAAAGGTTTTTAGTTAAGTATTATCAGATTGTATTCTGAGTAAAAAGAAGCATTAAAAAATAGCGATAAAAATTTCTTTCTTGGCTCGTTTACTTCCTTATCAAAAAATCGTATTTATAAAGATTGATAATGGGCCATTCTGGTAACTCAAACCAAATATATCCGCTTTCTGTATAGTTCCGTTTTAATTCCAGCTATTATTTTCCCCATCACAAACAGCATCTAAAGTAAGAGAAGCTAGTCTTGTTCCTCCCTCGTTGATCATGGAATCCGTATTAGTTTTTATGATTTTCCCCCAAAAATCTTCCATACTTAAAATCAATTATTTTTGGAAACTAAGAAACATCACGATGAATTAAAACGACAAATAAAGCGGGCTTGAGAAAACTGGCTAGCGAGGAAACCAAAGGAAAACATCTGTAAACTCAGGCAATAAGAAAATTAAGCGGGGAGTGCATTGCGATTTGTTGGTCCAATTTGTCGGCTCGACAAAATCGAGAGGCAAATCTGCGGTAGTTTTAGAGACAGACTGAAGCCCGATTCCAAAAAAATTGAATCGGCCCGATCCCCAAAGTATTTAGCACTTTCGCAGATTTTCTAACGGCCCGATTTTTTAATCGGGCTCCAGTAAAACGGAAACGAATCGGATGATACATTCTGGCGAAAAGTCGCGCAGACAAATCGCAGCGTGTAGACTGGCCTTTAACAGCAAGAAAAGGAATGTTTTTTTCCGAGGAAATAACACACGATCAAAAGAAGAAGGAAAAAGTATTTAGAAAGTCACATTTACAGCCATTCTAAATCACACGCGCCACTCTAGCGATTGTTTCTGTCGCGACGAAGAAGCTTTTGTGGATGTCAATCAAGGCGTTTCCATGACACTCTGTAGTCACGTTCCCTTTTAGCTTGGTTTTTTCCGACAATGTTATGGAAACACCTTGTGATTGACGTCCACCAAAACCTTCTTCGTCGCGACAGAAACAATCGCTAGAGGGTGCGTGTAATTGAGAATGGCTGTAAAGCAAGCAATTCATTAGTTTTATTTCGTCAAAATGATTCAAACATACCCCATTCAAGACGAAGTTTTTTATTTCAAAACATTTCAAATTTCAAATTTGAAATAAGTTTTTAGTTAATAGTTGTGCCCTATTTTGAAGGTCGGCACGATTCCCAAATAGCTCAATCAGGTAATAATCGACACACAAAATCCACTTTACGTATACAGTCCACTGTGATACCTTATCTCTTTAGTATGATAATTCGAATAATTTAAGGCACTCAAAGTATATAGAGAGATATTCTTGTCTGACTCAGCTTCAACAAGAGTGGATAATGAAAAGCTGATGAGTGGGATAGAGCTGGAAGGAAGCGTGATAACGTAACGAAATAAGAGGGATACTCCTTTCTCAATTTTTCTATTCTTAAATCTTTGATACGTGTTCTGAGCCGGCAACCCTATTCTGTACTCAATGTCCTACGTGTTATCTCGGCTCATAGTCTTTATGTATTAACAAACTTAGTGCGATTATGAAATTTCCAAACTTCAAGACTGAATTGAGACCTTAGTTAACTTTGATAAACAGCTTAATTAGAGAGCATGAAGCACAACTTGAGATTTTTATCTATAATTGCTGGAAAGGGGGAAATCAGAAAGATACGGAGCTTGGCAAACCGTCGTTGTAACATAGCAACCTTTTTTGCCGTTATAATAAAACCAACTCCAAGACTAAACGGATCAGATTTTGATGAAGAACCCTGTGACAGTTTAGTTTTTCTCGGCTTTCGTTCACTGGTTTTGCTAAAAGAGTAAAACGACGATAGTGTTGTCCTGGTGTTTTTCTAATCCAATTCAGTGCTTCAAAGACTCGACTCTTTACGCACAACTGTCCCTTGAAACAAAAAGATAAGTCTTCCTACCGTTTGAGATTAAGGACCAAAACTGCTAAGTGACTCTTGATTGGTTCACCTTAAGCCTCGCTTTCCATATATGTGAATTTACCTGTTCAAAACCAAAAGATCAAGCACTGTTGACGAAAAATGAAGGCAAAAAACACAGGAAGAAAAAATGGAAAGGAGTACAAAGCAAAAAAAAAAGCAAGAAGAAAGTCTTTTTTTCTTTAAACAAAGTAGTAAATCAACTTAAGCCCGCAATATGGAAGCAGGGAATTAGAGAGTTATCCCTCTTGACCAATGGTGAGTAGAATTAATCGAGCGCTCTAAAAAAACCGACAAAAAAGTATTTAAGGCCACTCTGTAGAGAGGTTTTTCACACACACCAAGTTCCGTCAATCTTTAATTTTTCTACGAGTGGTGAAGCTGCTAGACCGACAATGAACAACAAATCTGCCATTCTTGTTTTCTGTTTCGTTGTTTTCATGGCACTGGCTAGCCAAAGTGATGCAGCATTCGGATATATTCCTTCGGGAAACGGAAAGAAGAGAGATGTGAAGGAACTAAGTGATTCGGCCAAGTTTCAAGTAAGTGGTCATAGATCAGTAAAACACACGATTGAGTTTTAAATCAAGGCTGACGTTGCATTTATGTACTTGCCTCTCGCCTCTGGAGGTCTATAGGGTTAGATTTTCGATTTCTAGACATCACATGCGAGATAGGGTTTGTTAGTTCTCTCTCCCTTGATCCAAGGGTTTTTCTCCGGGGTAATTTGGTTTTCCTCCTTCACTGAGTTCGCAAACAAACCTAAGCTTACCTACATGATAGCATGTTTCAAATTCGATCTGCGAGTTAGTTTCAGCGTTCGATAGAAAAATAAAGGTTATTGCATGATTTTTTAAAGATATTCATCCAATATTTCAGTAATGATCTTTCTCAAAGGCAATAAATTGCTTATGTGCCAATCTTCTTTGAGAAGAGTACACGGTGAATTTTAGAGCTAGTCTTGGCCGGTTAGTTAGAATCGAGCGGCGATCATGATAATTCGAATAAGTGCAGTCATTGTTCGAACTATAGGAAGAACTTCATTTTCCATTATGTTCAGCTTCACTCTTTCTTCTCAGATTTTGTCGAAGCCATGTATTCTCGAACCTAGCTGTTGTACATCCTCAGGACTTTATCTTTCAATATGAAACCTAATCTCTATAAGATTATGGACTTCTCTTATATATAGTTGTATTTTTTCCATCTGTTTTACAGGAAGACTATGCAAGATACATTTGTACCGCAGCGAGAAACATCGGCTGCTGCAGCAAGCGAGCGACGAACGATGAAGCATAGGGAAATGACATGCACTAGAAATTGAATTTGGCCTTCATGTTAAATGCTATGATAGAAAAATATCATTTTAATAGGATGCAATTAATAAACCTAATTTAAACGTGTTTTGTACGTGTTTTTTTTTTTTGTATTTCATCTTTCCATTTCCCGCCTTGAACCGAAGTTCAAAGAAAAGCTCATATCAGTGGTAGTGCTTGACGTGAAATGGAAGAACATTTGTTCTTGTTCCAATAACATTCATCTCTACAATTCTAGACGTGAATGCACGAGGTCGTTACCGACCTTACCCGCTTTAACCGTTAGAAAGGTTTAGAAAGTACTGTTGAACCTGCTACCCCCTATCTAGCGGCCAGTTGTCAAAGTCCCAAAGTGGATTTTTGTATTAGTTTATGTTTCATAAGCAGCTGCTAACCTCTATTTAGCGGTCACTTCACAATTCCCCGAGCGGTTGGTGCTTGCGTATTGACCCCCTGAATCTCAATAACAGTTCGTAATCACTAGCTACAAACCCATGCATTTACAAATTACACTTGCAAAGACGAGTCACGAGAGATGGGGAAACATCTGACAGACAGGAACATCCTGAATATATTAAATAAAAAAAATAAAAAATGATTTAAAAAAAACACATGCCACGTTCCGCCTCTGATATTACATTTCAAAGGTTCAAGCATTCACTACGCTCCGTCGCTTAGCTAGATATTATATAATGCATCTACCTCAGAAAAAAGCACGAGAGACGTGTTAGGAGAAGCACGACACGTAGTGTTCTGCCAATCCCCAAGTGCTTTATAACTCCACACAGCACAGCAAAGAAGTTTTTTATTTCTTTCATAAAATACAAATGACAATAACCGCCATTTTGGATAGGAATGACGCTACTTAACGTGTGCGCGTGCTGTGTATTCTCATAAAGCACACGCTCCCAACCAATCAGAACGCGAGATTTATAACAGTTATTTTATATAATGCTTTTTTTTTGAAATACCAATACATCAATTATGTGTGTCAGTTTTAGATGTCGTAGTGATTTTTAGGTAACAGAAAATTCAACCATATTTTGATTTGTTTGTTTTTGTACACCACTACCAGTATCACGACAGTCATGCATGGTACATGAAGAAATAACATTAAGATTATCAAAGATCATCAAACAAGCCCCATAAGACAAGCCAGAAATAAATGCAACTTGATTGTCGAACTAAGAATAGATCTACTAAGCTTACCTGATAGTATCATGGCGGTCCTGAATTCTTCACGAAGTATCTCCAGTACTTTCAGCACACCTTCTTCTCCCTGACAACAAAACAAATGAGAAGCACAAACAAAGTTCATTAAAAGACAACACAGCAAAACCAAAGACAATTCACCAACTGACCTGATAGGCAAGTCCCCATACCACAGGACGACCAACGAATACAGCACGTGCACCCAATGCTAATGCTTTCAGTACATCAGCACCAAGCCTTACTCCACCATCCATATACACTTCAATTTGTCCATTGACAGCTGACACAACTTCTGGTAGAGCATCAATCTGTCACAAACAGTAAAGTACACAATTACATCTCAATACAGGCACAGTGGTAGTTGACATGGATCAAGGGGTTACCGACTCACCCCTGCCAAGACTCCATCCAACTGTCTTCCTCCATGATTAGACACAATAATGGCATCAGCACCATGCTGGACAGCAAGTTTAGCATCTTCTGCTGTTAGAATGCCTTTTAATATTACTGGAAGCTTGGTGATGGACTTGATCCATACAACCATGTCCCATGTAATGGCCTTTTCACACAGTTTGTCAGGCCAAACTTTCCTGCAACATTTAAATATCTTTTTTACTTGCCGAGAAAGGGAGGTCTGCACTTCAAATTATCTACTGATGACTTCCTCGTTTATCTCTTTGATCTACTGGATCCTATCAGGAATTTTCGCCTCATTCTGTACTTTTTTTTATTAATAATGCCATCACAAAGTCGGGTTGTCGTTGGCTCCCTGTGTTGCTTAAACTGAAGGGCATTCTTTGCATCAAAAAGATTACCCCGGACCACAAAATCCGACAAGCTTTGATATTCACGGAAACCTGCACTATCAACCTAAAAAAAACCCTAATTCATTGTTTATCGAAGAGCAAGACTTAATTGCGAAGGTCTCATGTTTAAGTTTTTCACGTCAGATGGAACACTCCATTTTACAGCTCCATTCAGTGACCACGAATAATAGCTCCACTGAGTCGATGTTGGAGTTTCCGCGCATGATAAACTATAGTTTTGCTATGCGCGGAAACTCAAACCTTGACTTGACTATTATTTGTGGTCAATGAACGGAACTGTTAAAATAGAGTATTGCTGGTTTTCAATCATTCCCACGAGAATAAAATAAAAAAAGACATGGCAACCATGTTGGATGACATAAAAGAGACTAATGACGAATCTTTTGCTAAATTCATCCAACATGGCGGCTGTGAAAACCAACACTTGGAATTTCAGTTAGAAGTCATATCAGAAGTAAATCTAAGTTGCAGAGACGAAAATTGGAGAATCTGAAGAAAATCCTCAAAGTACAGCTGAGAAACAACTAGCATCTCTACTCATATGATAGCGTGTCTAAGAATAGAACTCATGACCACAGCGATGAGAGATGGTGCATTAGCAGAGCATACAGAAACTATCAGGAGCTTCCAAGGACAAAGTGCATGGTAAAATAAAGTGATGATAACAGTGACATAAATGTATAAAAAAATTGTAAAAAAAAAAGTACAATACCCATCCTTAGATTTAAAATGAACAGCTACAACCCCAGGATCATTGTAAGTTCCCGATTTTAAGAAAGAACGCCGTTTCGCAATAACAGTTGCATCGACTGTTAAGACCAAAGCCTTGTATCCTGCCTGCTCTGCTCGGCAAATTAGTTCCTTGGTAAGTTCTCTATCTTTGAGTATGTAGAACTGAAACCATCTGAGTCCAGCAGGTGCAGCAAGTGTTACATCTTCCATCTTGGTGGTGGATATCATACTAAGGATCATGCAGGTCATGGCACTAGCTGCAGCTGCAAGTTGAAGGGTTGAGGTAGATAAGTATAACATCCTGTTTATAATCATACAATCGCACCACAACTACCATGCAATGTCACACTATGTCACACCACAACTACCATGCAATGTCACACTATGCCACACCACAACTACCATGCAATGTCACACTATGCCACACCACAACTACCATGCAATGTCACACTATATCACACCACAACTACCATGCAATGTCACACTAAGCCACACCACAACACCCATGCAAAGTCACACTATGTCACACCATCAATACCATACACTTTGATTACTATTATGGGTTTCTCTGGGAAAATGCTACAACATACCCTTTGCAGTAGCTTGTTCACCATCTGCATGTGCAAGCTTTTGATACCCAGATGGTGCAACACATATCGGCATGCTGACCCTCTGTCCCAGCAGAGTGGTAGACATGTCTACTTCTGATATCCCAGAAAGCATTCTGGGTCTCAGTCGTAATCTTCATTCATACAATACACACAATATGCAAGTCATATTTCATGATCTTTGACAATCAATTTTTGAATTTGCTTATTAAATTGTTTCAACACCTCAAGGAATTTTGGGGGAAGTGGGTGTGGAAGTATGGGAAAGGACAGGAAAATGTTAAAAAAAGGATGAGAAAATGTATTCATCATGCAGTCGTACTCTTTATAGTGAATGGCATGTCAGGAAACAAAGAGTTCTTCAATTTTGAATATAGTTTACCCTAATATTATAAGCAACAATATATGTCTTGGGTGTCCTAATTTATAAATAAGGTTGTTTGCAGGTCTTTCATGATATAGCAAGCAATGTTTAGGGCATGAAACAAATTAGTTCTTTGTAGATCGCCATTTATCCAAAGTTTTACATAATATCAAACCATAAGGACCCTTCATGGTGAATAGCTGAAGGACTGCCTCATGCCACACAATAAAATTCCCAATGTAAGGGGCTGTTCACACTAGACATCTAGATCGAATTGAGATCATTCTAAAGACAAACTGGCCAAATCTGAATGTTTCGAATAAATTTGTTTGAGACTTATTTAAACTAGATGACCTTGAGAAGTGATCTCGGATCGATCCAAAGTAGCTTGCATGTAAGTGTGAGTGCTAATCTTAAAGGCACTTCCATCAAGAATAGACACAAATAGACACTAGACAGTTAATAGACACCTATTGTGACCTATCTATAGACAATAGACACAATAGAGGCTTGCATCTATGTTTTTTTGGTCCATAGAAAGAACACAATATTAAACTTATTATTAATATATATTCTAATATAATATATTTTCCAATCTCAATTCTCCACTTTTCCCTTTTGCATACTACTCTCTCATTATTTTCAATCTAAATCCTCCATTTTTCGCTTTTGCATACTACTCTCTCATAATTTCAAATCCAAATCTTCCACTTTTCGCTTTTGCAATATACTAGTCTACTCTATAAAGTTCACTTTTGCATACTATTCTCTTATATTTTTCAATCTAAGAACCCCACTTTTTTTAGTTTTAGGGTGCTTTCGGTCCTTGAAGCAGCTTTTTTACATGCAAATATTCAAAGTTAAACATACATGTCCCTGAACTCACCTTCTGAATGAATCAATGTTGTCTTTGAGCGTCTGTTCTTCGTCTGCTCCTCCTTCAAAATAGCTCAAAATCTTCCCAGATACATTCTTTTTCGCCTCTTCCTCGATGTCTGCCAAGCAAACAGGCTCTGGACGAGGAGAAGAGTCTTTAGACATGGCTGTTTTTCGAGATGTTTAAACGAAAATTCAAATTGCTAGTTTGTGATACAATTTTATTTGGCATCTTCTGTGGAAAAAACATTGGAACTCCACAGGGACCCCGCTTCGGAAGAAAATAATCAACAAAGCTAAAAATCAAGAAAATCGATCTTTTATTGAATGTATTAAAAAAAAAAATTTTATATTAGATTAAAACCCAGATAAATAAAGAAAATCAATCTCTTTTATTATTTATTTTGACGGTATAATTTTTTTCTAAAATGGGGTTCCTTTGTTATTTTGGAAATCGGCTGCATTCTTTCGCAACTTATATAGGGATTTAAAAAATGTCTAAGAACGATTTAACACATTCAAAGCCTGTTTGCTTGGCAGATATTGAACATGAAGGTAAAAAGAAGCTATGTAGGATGTCATTGAACTACTACGAAGGAGGAGCAGATGAAGAAGTTAGTTTGAAAGACAATATTGATGCTTTCAGAAGGTGATTATATAGCAATGGAGCAATGTTTAAGCTTACTTATCATCGCTCATAAAGGTATAATTCCATGGATTCTAGCCATAAAGGAGAAAGCATTTTATTGTTCTCTTGGTGTGTTGATGCAGGTTAAGACTTAGGCCCAGAATGCTTCGTGGGATATCAGAAGTAGACATGTCTACCACTCTGCTGGGACAGACAGTCAGTATGCCAATATGCATTGCACCAACTGGGTACTCCATACTTGCACATCCAGAGAGCGAACGAGCCATTGCAAAGGGTGAGGGATGTGTATATTGAAGTGTAATAAATCAGTTTTTGTTTGTTTGTCCATCAATCCATTCACCATCCTTCAACAGACTGCTTTACCTTGGGTATGTTTTCCCATTTCAGACCATGTGTCATTTCCTAGAGTATCATTTCTTTGTTTAACAATTGTAAACGAGAAGGTACATGAATATGGATGCAAAAGATCTTAATTGCAAGAGAAATGGGAAAGAAATGGGAAAATATTAATACAACCAAGAATAAGAGGTGATTGTTTAACTGTCAATCCCTCTATCCACCCATCTACACATCCATCCATCCTTCCATCCATCAGCCCATCCATCCATCTGCCCATCCATCCATCTGCCCATCCATTCATCTGCCCATCTATCCATCCATCCACCTTTTATTCCATACTTTCATTCTTCCTTTCTTTTATTGATTCTTGGATTGATCCCTTCATCTATCAATCCATTCTCCTGTCCAACTATCCATCCAGTACCATTTATCCATTTTTCATAATTTCATACATTTATATAACTTAATTGATATATATATATATATTCCTTCATTCCTTATAATTACCATGTAAATGAGTCAATACCCATCATCAACTTTGCATATTGAATCAAGTAGTGCCAAATCATATAGTGCCAAATCACAGAAATTAATGGACTGTGTGTCTGCATGTATGCTAGAAAACGTATTTGTGAATAGAAATTGCCACTACAGACCCCCAGTATCGAGCATTTGAAGAGGCCTCTGAGGGGGAGGGGGTATGTACCGCTACCCACCACCTTAATTCATAAAATCGGGTCCCTATCTTGGAACATTGTTTTGATTTCGCCCCTTACAGGGTTTTTTCTCAGGGTTCTCTGGTTTTTCCTCCTTTCACAAAAATAAAACTCCTAAATCCTAATTTGATCTATCGGTAGCCTTATGACCAATTAGATCGAAATTAGAGTGATTTAGAGAATATATGTTTGCATCTTTTACCAAACAGCGGCAGCTAGTGCTAAGACATGCATGATCCTTAGCATGATTAACACAAGCAGAAACGAAGATATAGCACTTGCAGCACCAAGTGGTCTTCGATGGTTTCATCTGTACATCTTAAAAGATAGAAAGCAAATGAAGTCAAGAATCCAAAAAGCAGAAGAAACAGGATTCAAAGCCTTAGTTTTTACAGTTGATGCAACAGTTCTTGGAATAAGACGTGGTATTAGGAGATCAGGCTTCTCTCTTCCTCCTGGTGTTCAAGTTGCAAATCTTGGAGACAAATTGTATGTATTTGAATAAATTGATTGTTCACGGTATATAGAATCCCTTATGTTCTTTATACAAGACATTTTCCTTTATTTCTGTAGTTATAGGGAAATATAATGAGTATAATGAGTGTAATAAACAACAACCAAGGGATGCATGCATCCTTCTATTTTACTTATTTAGGTAATATACTTGTATATTAAGTGACTGATTTACTTACTTTTTATTAGAACTATTTGGCAGGTTGAAGCAATCTTTGACAAAACAATTTCATGGGACACCATAAAATGGATCAAGTCCATCACCAAGCTTCCAGTAATATTAAAAGGCATTCTAACAGCAGAAGATGCTAAGCTTGCTGTCCAGCACGGTGCTGATGCCATTATCGTGTCTAATCATGGAGGAAGACAGTTGGATGGGGTCTTGGCAGGGGTGAGTCGGTAACCCCTTGATCCATGTCGACTACCGCTGTGACTGCATTGAGCTGTAACTGTGTACTTTACTGTTTGTGACAGATTGATGCTCTACCAGAAGTTGTATCAGCTGTCAATGGACAAATTGAAGTGTATATGGATGGTGGAGTAAGGCTTGGTACTGATGTACTAAAGGCATTAGCATTGGGTGCACGTGCTGTATTCATTGGTCGTCCTGTGGTATGGGGACTTGCCTATCAGGTCAGTTGGTGAATTGTCTTTGGTTTTGCTGTGCTGTCTTTTTATGAACTTTGTTTGTGCTTTGTAACCGGCGGCAAGGCGCTCAGCTATGAATCAGATTGCAAGTGGTTTTGACAAAAGAATTTATTGAAAAATTCACACAACTTTACAATACATGAAAAAAAAAACGGGAACGAGATTACAGGATATCTCTAATGAAAACAAGAAAAATATTTACAATGAGATAAAATAAATTTGTAGCTTATCTAAATAGCTAAAAAGTTATGAATAAAATACAGTTTTGCTGGATATAAATAGAAACGGAAATACGTAAATTACGTCACAGGTAATTTGAATATTGCATACTGATTAGCAGTGTTTACAATACGCGAGTGAAAATTACTAGGTTGCAAAGTTTAATGTACAAGTCGGTAAACCGTTTAAAATGAACTAAACCAATGGAAAAAGCAATAGGAAAAATTGACTAGAGGTTAACTATGGCTTTAGGTAAGTATTTTAACCTTTGTTTATGACAAACTAAGAATTACACGGTTTACTGAACACGCGGTCGCGACAATGACCTTGAGTGTAGAGTTTAAGTAGCGAACAAATTAAAGGTTGGAAAGAAAAGGTCTTTTATCCCGCAGTTAAGGCTATTTATCGTAGTAAAAAGGTTAAACAAGCGAGTAAGGCGGTAGCGATCCTATAGTAAACGTTTTAAAGAGTTTAAAAGACAAGATACACTCAGCGTGATTACTAAATTACTACTGCGTGAATAACTTTGTACTAAATTACGCGCTAATGCGACTAGAATTACTACAACATGAAACGAATGCTTAACAAATATGTAGAAAATCTAAGCTATAAAATATAACGACTAGTTAACGATATTAACATAGATTTGTCCTAAATCTATCCTAGGTATAAGTGTAAAAGGCTTCAAAGATTCATACCTTTACATCGTAGAGAATTCCTTGTCTTGATATGTGCAACGTCTTCAAGAACTTTTACTACACTGATTTAAGCTTAGTTTGGGCCTATTTTTATGGAAAAACCTGCATTCTTAAGACCTTACACATCCTATACAATGTTGCACGCCCTAGGCGCAAACAGGATGTCCCAAACACGAACTTACGTAAACAAGCGCCAAACCTAGGCATGACTCACTGTAATGTAATTACGTACGGAAATTATTTCTTGCTTACGCATTTTCCACGCAAACAGTTAACTAAAGAATTACATTCCTATGTGTACACGAGGCATTCCTAATTAAAAATATAGATTTATGACTAAATAATTACTGTCCAAAATAGTGTCTTTTGACTCTGTCACACTTGCCCCTCCTTTTTGTTTGCTTCGTCCTCGAGCAAATTCAGGAACAATGATACGCAGGTGGACTCGTCAGTGCTGAAGTGCGGATCTTGGAAGATTATAGAGGTTGCTGTGTTGGCCTGCCGTTGTCCTTGTGGAACGTCGGAGTACAGGTGCAGCCAGTTCTTCCTCAGACGCATCATCACTATCATCATCATCATCAGGTTCAGCTGGTTCTGTCATTGGTTGAAAGGCGATTGTCATTCCTCCAATGTCATCTTCTTCATCTGATGATTCTGGCGATGCAGTACATGTTTGTCTAGACCTGTCAGCTTGCCTGTGTCGTCCTCGTATCTCCAGCATTGGTCTTGGACACACTTGCATTTCTCCTTGACTAACAACTTTATCTCCTCCATGTCCATCAGCTCTTTCAACGACATATGTATTGTTGTCTCTTCGTTCGACGATTTTGTACACTTGGTTGTCCCATTTATCTTGAATCTTGTTTCTTCCTCTGACTTTACGATTGCGAAGGAGTACTCGCTCTCCAACTTGTAGTGGTTCGGCCAGTGCTCTGCTCTTCTGGTCATGGATCTTCTTTCTGATGGTAGCAGCTTCCTTCAAGTTTTGTGTCACAGTGGTATAAGCTTCTCGTAGACGAGTCTGGTGCTTGGTAATCCATTGCTGGTTGTCTACTGTCACTTGTCTGTCATCATCAGGAAGTAGAATGTCCAGAGGTAGCTTTGCATCTCTACCAAACATCAGGTAGAAGGGTGAGTATCTAGTCGTTGCATGTGGCGTAGCATTATAGGCGTAACATAACTCTTTCAGGTGTTCAGGCCACCTTCTTTTCTTTTCTGCTGGTAGAGTTCTTAGAAGCTCATGTAGTGTACGGTTGAATCTTTCGCACTGCCCATTTCCTTGAGGATGATAGGGGGTTGTCCTTGACTTCTTAATTCCATACACTGCACACAACTCCTTGACTAGTTCTGCCTCAAATGACTTGCCTTGGTCAGAGTGTATTCTTTGGGGGATTCCATACACAAGGAACCATTCTTTAATCAGGGTCTTGACTACGGTTGTAGCTTTCTGATCACGGGTAGGTACAGCAATTGTAAACTTTGTGAACACATCTGTTAACACGAGGACATTTTCTCTTCCATCTGTTGCAGGCTCAAGCAAGGTAAAATCCATCGCTAGCACTTCCAATGGCCTAGTAGCTAGTAGGCTGCCCATCGGCGTCTTGACTGGAAGGTAGGATCCTTTGGCAATGACACATCTTTCACAATTTGAGATCCATTGCTTCACATCTCCTTGCATACCGGGCCACCAACATCTTTTCCTCAAGAGCTGTTCTGTCCTGTCTTGTCCTTGATGTCCACATTGATCGTGCGCACCCTTCAGTACTTGTGATTTCATTGATGTGGGGAGTAGCAGTAACCGAAGCTCACTTCCGTGTCCGACTCCTGTACGGCGGTAGAGAACTCCATGGCTTTCCTCAATCCTGTTCCAGTGACTAAGCAACTTCCTTGTATCCCTTGTCTCTTGTTGGCTTTGCCTGTTACTTGGCCGACGTCCAAGGTTTCGGTAGTGGAGGAGACGACTGATACATGGGTCCTCCTGCTGTAGTCGTTGGATCTCTGTGAGAGGTGTGGTTGGGAATGAGGTTGCTTGCTCCTCCAGCGCACTTGTCTCTGTGTTGCTTATGAACGCTGCTGATACCATCAAATGTTGACGTACCTCTTCTGGTAGGTCTGTAGTATTGGTAGAGTAGGCTAGGGTACTTCTTACTTCAACTGTGGTTGGTTCTTCATCTCGGTTGATGCGACTTAGAGCATCTACATTCTGGTTGTGACGTCCAGGGCGATACTTGATGGTGAAGTTGAAGTTTGCTAACTCTGCAGCCCACCTCTGCTCCACAGCTTTCAGCTTACTCTTTGACTGTAGGTATGTCAGCGGGTTGTTGTCTGTGTAGACGACAAACTTCGATCCCAGCAGGTACTCCCTGAACTTCTCACATACAGCCCACTTCAAGGCTAGTAGTTCCAGCTTCCTCGATGAGTAGTTCTCCATGTTTCGCTCTCCACCTCTCAGGCCTCGGCTGGCATAAGCGATCACTTTGACTCTTCCGTCCTGTTCTTGGGACAGCACGGCTCCCAATCCTTCGTTGGACGCATCCGTCTCTAGGATGAAGGGCTTGGTGTAGTCCGGGTAGGCCAGCACTGGTGCTGAGGTTAGTAGATTCTTTAACTTGTTGAAGCTCTTTTGGCACTCTTCTGTCCACAGTACGCCAATCTGCTTCCGGGTGGTCTTGTTACTTCCTCCGCTCCCGAGCTCAGCAACTAACTTGTGCAGCGGGCCTGCCATTTGAGCGAACTTGGGGACAAATCTTCTGTAGTATGACGCGAAACCAAGGAATGATCGCAGATCGCGCACTGTCTGGGGGACTGGCCACTCGTTAACTGCCTTTGTCTTTTCAGGGTCTGTCTCGACACCGTCAGCAGAGACCACGTGCCCCAGGTAGGACACCCGATCTCTGAAGAGTTGACACTTGGTTGGTTCAACCTTTAATCCATGATGCTTCAGCTTACTGAATACCGTTTCCAACCGCTCAAGATGTTCTTCAATGGTGGATGAGAAGACTATGATGTCGTCCAGGTAGACCATCAGGGTGCGAAGTATGTCCTCTCGAAAGACTCCTTGCATCAACCTTTGGAAGGTCGCTGGGGCATTCTGTAGTCCAAACGGCATCCGAGTGTACTGAAACAAACCCATGGGCGTTGTGAACGCAGTCTTGTGCTGATCATCAGGATGGACTTCAACTTGATTGTAGGCTGATGCCAGATCTATGGTGGAAAAGTACTTTGCGCCACGCAGTGCCTCCAGTGATTCCTCTATCCTTGGTAGGGGGTACTGATCACGCTTGGTTTTCTGGTTCAGCTTCCGGTAGTCGACGCACATCCTCAAGGCTCCAGACTTCTTTCGTACAAGCACTATTGGGGAGGCATAGTTACTCTCACTTGGACATATCACTCCTTTTTCTAGCAAGTCTTGTAGATGCTGTTGCACCTCCTGGTATTGGTTTGGAGGAATCCTTCTGTAACGCTCTGTGACAGGCACATCATCGTCTGTGTAGATGCGATGATATGTTGTCTTTGTACAGCCAAGGTCCTCCTTACATGAAGCGAACACCTCTTCATTTCTTTCGAACATCTGGAGAGCTTTCTCCCTCTGAAGTTCCGTCCCGGGGAAATGTTCCAGGGTAATCCCGTGAGGGGGTGTCTGTATCCTTTGCCAACGTACTTTGCCCACAGCTTCCCGTTGGGGTGGCATCTGAGGGTCAGCACTAAGGTTACAGCACACTGTCACCATGTTATTCTCGTGTAGGAACTCCAACTGCTCTCCTCTCTTGACCATCTCTCCCTCTCGCACAATTCCAATCCGCGTCCTCGGCTTTAGCCATATGTCCTTTGCCGTCTGGTTGGCAACTCTGACATAGTAACACGTCTTGGTAGTATCCACGAGAGTACTGGCCACGGTGAGGTTTCCTTCTACTGGTACACCAAGGGGTTCGATCACAGCATCATTGCCCCATGATGGGCCTGTGACCAAGACATCAGATTCCGTGAAAGCAGGGACCCAGACTTTGTCTGAGCCGGCTACTTTCACGAACCCAGTTTTACGTTTACTCTTCTTCTCTTCATCTTGCAGGATCTGTTGGTATTGGGGCACCTGCCCAAGAACGTTGGTTCCCAGTAGGCCAGGTACCCTCCTCTGCATTACTGTAGTGGCTGCTGTGTCCTTTGTGATGAAGATGCCGCACCCAGGGACCACCACTCCTCCGATCTCTACTGTAGCGACGATATATCCAATGTAAGGGATGTCCAAACCGTTAGCTCCTCGCAGCTGCAGTAATCTTGTTTCAGGGTGTAGGTCTCCAAGGGTTGGCTGTAGCTTTTCCCTGTAGAACGACTCGGTGATGAGGGTAACCATGGAGCCCGTATCCACTAAGCTTTTCACAGGTACTCCGCCAATCCTCGCCACCACTGTGGGACTTGTCCCGACAAACTTTTCGTTCTGAAAAAGAGAATTAGAGCCACTACAGTTCCTCTCCACGGCGTGGCTCACTGCCGTGGAGAGCTGGAGTTTGACTCCTTCTGTGGTGCTGCTGGTGCCTTGTCTTTCAGGGGCTTTGGGCAGTTCGGCCGAAGATGTCCAAGCTCGTGGCAGTTGTAACATCTCCTCGGACCACGTGGGGGACCTCGTGGTGGTGATGGGCTCGCGAACTTCATGGTAAGTTGGGTTAGCAGCTTCTGCTGCTCATCCAGCAATTTTTGTTGCTGCATGAGCCTCTCCACCAGGGCCTTCTGTCCTGCTGTAAGCTCTTGGATGGCATTTACTTGGTTGCTCTCCACCAACACCTCCTTGGTCGCTGCATGGCGATGTGCTCCTCTATCTGTGTCTTCCGAGCTACGATAGGCCTCTTGCCTCACCTCGTTGAAGGTCTTCTCGGGATGTTCTCTGATATAGCGCTTGAGATCCCTGCGCAACAGGTTGTCACGCAAGTTCTCAACGAATGTGTCTCTGAGGTTCTGGTCCTTGTTTTCCAGGGCTCCTACGTGTACTCTGGTTATGTGCTCCGCCATTGACATCAGGGCATGGGCAAAGTCCTGGATGGGCTCCCTGTCACCTTGTTTTCTGGCGAAAAACCTCTGGAGAAGCTGGGTCTTGGTGAGCTTCTCCCCGAAGACGTCTCTTAGAATCCTGAAGAAGCCATCCGGGTCTATCCAGTCATCCACAGGCCTTAGTCGAACTTCATCTCGAGCCGCACCTTCTAAGCTATGGTACAGGAAATCCACCGCCTCTTGACCAGTTAACTTCTGGGCAGCCACAGACCTCTGTGCATCCGCTATCCAGTCTTCAAGCACTTTGTCGTCTCTGCCACCAGCATACTTTCTCAGCTTCTTCTCCCTTGGCACTGTCACTTGTACCACTGGTGCAGGAACAGGTTGGGCAGGGGGTCCTCCTTCAGCCTGCATGCCATCCAGCTGTGCCTTGAGTGCAGCCAATTGCTCTGTGAGTGCAGCCACAGCTTCTTCTGCCATGATTTCAGTCTCGTTCCCGTTGGTAAATAATCAGTAACTACTAATGTCAACTTTCTTGCTATCCCACTTCTGACACCAAAAATGTAACCGGCGGCAAGGCGCTCAGCTATGAATCAGATTGCAAGTGGTTTTGACAAAAGAATTTATTGAAAAATTCACACAACTTTACAATACATGAAAAAAAAAACGGGAACGAGATTACAGGATATCTCTAATGAAAACAAGAAAAATATTTACAATGAGATAAAATAAATTTGTAGCTTATCTAAATAGCTAAAAAGTTATGAATAAAATACAGTTTTGCTGGATATAAATAGAAACGGAAATACGTAAATTACGTCACAGGTAATTTGAATATTGCATACTGATTAGCAGTGTTTACAATACGCGAGTGAAAATTACTAGGTTGCAAAGTTTAATGTACAAGTCGGTAAACCGTTTAAAATGAACTAAACCAATGGAAAAAGCAATAGGAAAAATTGACTAGAGGTTAACTATGGCTTTAGGTAAGTATTTTAACCTTTGTTTATGACAAACTAAGAATTACACGGTTTACTGAACACGCGGTCGCGACAATGACCTTGAGTGTAGAGTTTAAGTAGCGAACAAATTAAAGGTTGGAAAGAAAAGGTCTTTTATCCCGCAGTTAAGGCTATTTATCGTAGTAAAAAGGTTAAACAAGCGAGTAAGGCGGTAGCGATCCTATAGTAAACGTTTTAAAGAGTTTAAAAGACAAGATACACTCAGCGTGATTACTAAATTACTACTGCGTGAATAACTTTGTACTAAATTACGCGCTAATGCGACTAGAATTACTACAACATGAAACGAATGCTTAACAAATATGTAGAAAATCTAAGCTATAAAATATAACGACTAGTTAACGATATGAACATAGATTTGTCCTAAATCTATCCTAGGTATAAGTGTAAAAGGCTTCAAAGATTCATACCTTTACATCGTAGAGAATTCCTTGTCTTGATATGTGAAAATATCCGTAGACAACGCAACGTCTTCAAGAACTTTTACTACACTGAGTTAAGCTTAGTTTGGGCCTATTTTTATGGGAAAACCTGCATTCTTAAGACCTTACACATCCTATGCAATGTTGCACGCCCTAGGCGCAAACAGGATGTCCCAAACACGAACTTACGTAAACAAGCGCCAAACCTAGGCATGACTCACTGTAATGTAATTACGTACGGAAATTATTTCTTGCTTACGCATTTTCCACGCAAACAGTTAACTAAAGAATTACATTCCTATGTGTACACGAGGCATTCCTAATTAAAAATATAGATTTATGACTAAATAATTACTGTCCAAAATAGTGTCTTTTGACTCTGTCACACAAACATAAAAGCACAGAAATCTCTGTAGTCTGAGATCGCACATTTCACATTTTAGAGCGAAAACGTTTTTGGAAATAAGTGTATGCATTTCTTCACCACTTCGAGGACAGATACACATAAGATTGATACAGAAAATAAACAAAAAAAGTCTTAAAAAAGTTTGATTAATTTATTTGTGGTGCATTCATTCGTTTTGAGAAAAAGGCGTTGCTGCACAAAACCCTCCAAGATTCTTCAATTCTCTTTGCTCTTTAAACATGTTTTATTCCCGTTCAGAAGGGTAGAGTAATCATAGCATTTTAACCAATTAAAAACACGCAAAATAAAACATCACGCGTCCCACATGCAAAAGCCAAAAATAAATTTTGTTAAGCTTCGTGTTTAAATTCCCAAGGGATCAGACGTATTTTTTAATTTATTGCTTAATTTGCTACCATCGCGCTTTGTATTTGCTCGAGCAAGAAGGGAGTCATGCGAAAAGATCGAACATCCCACAAGGGTCACTAGGATCGTAGGATTGAGGTAGTTGCATTTCTCCGATTCGGGGAGGTTAGATGGGGACGCGGAGGATCTTATATGGATTTTCATCCAATTTTTGAGAACCTTCCCCGTTCGATAACCAGACCAAGGATTCTATTGAGATGGTTGAAGCACGGTGTCTCTACACGAGTCTTCCATGTCAATCTCCCTTTACGGAGAGTATACGCAAAAGGCCAAATAAACAACATTTGAATAGAGACAAATGATTAAAAAGAGTAGTTTTGCACAAAATTGTACATCCCACATGGACAACTGTGTTTAAAATATAGAGAAGAGAGGCATCTGCGTGCGGAGGACGGAGGGGGTCGATGGAGGACGAAATAATGAAACGAAACTTGACACCTAAACCACTTGTTACATATCCAAGATTCTTAATTAGTCTCTTAGGGGTCGGATCAAAAGTACCCCCTTTGAAGAATAAAAAATATAATATTTTTTGAAATAAAAAAATGAAGGAGTTAAGAATCAAAAATCAAAAATCAAATCAAAAATAACAATGTTAGGGTTAGAACCCTAGCAGTAACCCTAGCTGACTAGAATTTGTGTTAGGGTTAGGGTTAGCGTTAACCCTAACCCTAACACTCAAAACGCTAACCCTAACCCTAACACTCGAAACGCTAACCCTAACCCTAACACAAATTCTAGTCAGCTAGGGTTACTGCTAGGGTTCTAACCCTAACATTGCTATTTTTGATTCTATTTAGGGTTATTTATGAGCGTTAAGAATGTTAGGGTTAACTTGGTACTTTTGATTTATATATATTTTTTTTCTTTTCGACCTATGTAAAGACATTGCATAACGTATCTTCATCCGATACATGGATATCTCTGGATATCTAGCAAGGGAGGATAGCACGATACATCTCTTGGGAGCTGAGAGGGTTACGCCATCCATCACCTCAAGTTCTTAGAGCGAGGCAACCGACTTTATCCGTTACAACCTAATCATCCATGTGGGATGTACAATTTTTATGCAAGAATCCTTTGCGCGATCAAATACAAAGCACGACGGTAAAAATCATATTCAATTCTCTTGGGAATTAGCATGCGGTGCATCACAAAACTCTTCCCAGGCCGCACTTTCATTTCAATTCCTTCCTTTTCTACCTGCTTGTCTTTGTTTCACAGCATTCTATGTTAACGCACACAGTGTACATAGTGTTTTTGTTTTAACCATCTCACCAGTGATTGACCCAGGAAGTGCAATGGGTCAACATGGTGGTCATCAGCTAGGAGGGGTCCTACTAGGACGCCGACCGCACGCCGGGGTTGTGAGCCCCGCCCTCCTCTTGATAAAAGAAAAAACATACAAGAAAAAACATAGAAACATCATATTTGACTTTATTTGTACTTTTTGAGAAAAACAATCACTAACCCTCATTTATGATTAAAAGTTGTTCACTGATTAGTAACCTTTGTTTCACTCGGTTAAGTCATTTAATACTAGGCCTTTTGCAACATAAGGTCACGTGACCCTACCCCCTAAATGAAAAGTTGTGTCAAAATGAACATCAGAAATGGAAAGAGCACCTCGATATCAATGAGAAGGCAAAGTTTTAGCTAATAACGTTGACTATAGGAGAAATGGCATTAAAAATAAAAGCGAATATTTTATAAGGATTTGTACGAGCATTTCCCCATACAAACCCTTATAAAATATTTGATTTTGCATTTGCCATCTCTCCTGTTACAGGTTATAAGCTGAAACTTTGCCTTCTTACTAATATTGAGGTACTCTTTTCATTTCTGTTGTTCATTTTGAAACAATTTCTATCCTGAAGGGGGTAGGGTCACGTGACCTGTTTTTGCAAAAGACCTGACAATCAAACACTTTACTTTGTTGCTCGCTCTTCAATCATTAAACAGGGTTTTCATATATAATTATTTCAATAAAGTTAGTCACCTGAAAAGCTATAAAGCTGAGGCCGACAAGGATTATGGGTAGATACATTTTACATGTTTCAACCGCTTGATAACTGTTGATGGACTTGATGATCTTTTACCAGTTACAGTCTCACCTCTTCTGAGCATCCTCAAGCTGCAGTTTGTATCAAAAAAAGCTTCACTTGTTTGAAATAAATTGTTTCCAATGATCCTCAGTGATCTTAGCTTTCTAGGTTTTTGGTGACTAACGTTATTGAAATAAGTATATGGTTCCCCTCTTTGAAATTCCTGTATCATAACCTGTCATATGAATATGATCTGGACCATATTACTGACCTACCCATATAAAAAAGAAGAACATTATATGACCCTGTCTTAAAAAATTGCCAGGCAATAAGCCGATGGGCACCTGTATTAAGCCATGCTGAATTGATAAATTCCTAAAGCTTGATCACCACAGTTCAGGAGAGCCAGTCTAATCAAGTATACTCTTCTTGGCAGAAGTTTCCTTATTCCCTGAAATCAGACTGCCAACCAGGGTAGAGCACATGCAGTAAAACCATAAAATAAAAACAGTCTCTCGTATATTTGTCTTCCTGTAAGGAATGTTCTGATTGAGTAATAAGTTCACTGAATAGCTGCTACTATTTGTCAGTATCAACTGTTTTTATTTCATGGTTCTTCTGCACATGTGCTCTAGGAAAAGTACTGATTCACTTTAAATGAAGAAATAAACAAAAAAGATAGGATGACCACAGTAAATCAGTGAAACACTAATTACTAAATAGTACAAAATAGTGCTAGTTAAACAATAGGAAACAATGGAATTTACATGGAATTGTGCTATTTAATATCACTAAAGTTTCACGGATTTACTGTGGACATTCTAGCATGGAGGGAAGGAAGGAAGGAAGGAAGGAAGGAAGGATAAAAGAATGAAAGAAAGGAAAAAGGAAGAAAGACAAAAATGTGACAGACAGACAGACAGAAATCTTTATTGAAGTGTTTATGAAGTGAAAACTTTTTTCAATTAAATGCAATTTTGCTGATTTTAATTCAATAAATAAATACTACATTTTATAGCTGTAACAAAACTCTCTATATATAATAGACCTAAGTACATTTATTTTACTTCAGTACATTCTTCTTCATCAACCCTACCAGCTGAGCAGTGAACACGGCGCACAAAGCATGCATGTACACTATTCACTGCTAAGCTGTCAAGCTAATCAAGACTATTAAATTAAGAGTAAAACATAGTAAAGGAAAAAATGGAAACTATAAATTCTAATTCTAAATTCAGTACATCCTTGATCCTCATCAACCCTACCAGCTGAGCAGTGAACACGGTGCTCAAAGCATGAGTGGACAAAATTACCACTGGCTCTAAGCCTTTTTTGGGCTTTAAAAGAACAAAGCAAAAATGGAGGTAAAGTGAAATTGTTTTTATTCTTCTTTTCCATATTTCTGCTTCTCATATAGGAATGTTGGCCATGGGCAAAAACAGCTAAATGGGCTGTGATTGACAAAATTCACAGCTCAGCTGGTAAGCCAATCAATACTATTAAATTAAGATTAAAGTGAAGGCATTTAACCCATGGAATAGAAATTATTAGTCAACGTGTAATAGTCAAATAGATACAAAAGAAGACAATGGAATTAGGGTCTACTAAAGTGTATTAGTCTAATATCTATTTCACGGGTTAAATGACTTTAATATAAAACGTAGTAAAAATGAGATCTATAAATTCTAATTTAAAAATTAGTCTAACACATCGAGATTTTGCATAAAAAGAAAATAGAAATAGTACGAATAGTAAGAAAGTATAAATAATTGTAATTTCAAACAAATTACATACATGAAAATTCATAAAAAATAAATTGAATAAAAATAGTAAGATTTGAAGAGGAAAGTTAAATAAACTTATAATAGACACATTCAATTTCGTAAAAAATAAATGGTGGATTCATTGAAAACCAATAGTAAGTAAAAATCAAAAAAAGTTATAAACCTAGAGCTTTAAATTCACTATAATAAACCCAACAAAATTACTTGATTCTGATTGGACAAGAGGAGGTACGATTAGTATAGGAGATCGTACGATCTAGAGTACAATTTTATAGGTATTAGTGATGTTTTGAAAGTCTTTAATTAATTTGATAACTCTCAAAACATCATGATTATCTATAAATTCCGAATTGTATGAGAAGATCATGCAATTTTTTGCTTTGCTTATGATACACTCAACACATTTGAACAACTTTTAACTTTTAAGTTAAAATGAAATTTTCTTATTAATTTAACATGATACTCATGATACTTTATTTTTTTCAAAAATTTTTCCTTTTAGTTATTATCAATACATATTTAAATGTTAGCCCATAAGTTCGTAATTTATATTCATAATTATTATTACACCTGTTAAATTTGATCTATTGTGGTTATTGTATTTGTATTATTGTATGTATTATATACTTCAGCGCAAATGAAAATACCCCAATTGACATATTTGCCCTATACAAATTCAATAAATCATTATTATTTATTATTATTACATGTAAATAATTCAAAATTTATCATACGGTTCAGAATTGATAGCGTGATATTCTGGACTCGTAACTACATCAATTGTACCTTAAGCTATCAATTCCTTATCATACTTGTTTCCGAGTGTCTTGTTTTCCCCAGACCCCAGGAGGATTTTTGTTTGTTTGCTTGCTTTAATCATCACGTCAAATAACGATCATCTGAATGGAATCTCTCCAATCAGAACTCATATATCAATCCCGCATACCTGCAGGAGTATGGGCCAACATGGAGAAACACCAAGGAGTTGAATATTTAAGCTCCTTACTCCCAGAAGGAACCTATTTTTATACTTCCATCTTACGAATCACTAGACGGACGCTCCTTCACTAACACCACGTTCAGCATTAAGTAAAAGAACACCGAGGGTCTTCTTTTCCCCAGACCCCAGAAAGGATTTTTTGTTTGCTTGCTTGCTTTTCTCATCACGTCAAATAACGATCATCTGAATGGAATCTCTCCAATCAGAACTCATATATCAATCCCGCATACCTGCAGGAGTATGGGCCAACATGGAGAAACACCAAGGAGTTGAATATTTAAGCTCCTTACTCAAAGAAGGAACATATTTTTCTACTTCCATCTTACGAATCAGTAGACGGACTTCCTTCACTAACACCACGTTCAGCATTAAGCAAAAGAACACCGAGGGTCTTCTTTTCCCCAAACCCCAGAAAGGATTTTTTTGTTTGCTTGCTTTTATCATCACGTCAAATAACGATCATCTGAATGGAATCTCTCCACTCACGTGCAATGTTCCCATATCGATTCCTACTGGAAAAGACGATAGCAACATCATGGAAAGACACCAAGGAGTTGAATATTTAAGCTCCTTACTCCCAGAAAGAACATATTTTTCTACTTCCATCTTACGAATCAGTAGAAGGACTTCCTTCACTAACACCACTTCTAGCATTAAGTAAAAGAACACCAAGGGTCTTGCTTTCCCCAGACCCCAGAAAGGATTTTTTTGTTTGCTTGCTTTTATCATCACATCAAATAACGATCATCTGAATGGAATCTCTCCAATCAGAACTCATATATCAATCCCGCATACCTGCAGGAGTATGGGCCAACATGGAGAAACACCAAGGAGTTGAATATTTAAGCTCCTTACTACTAGAAGGAACATATTTTTCTATTTCCATCTTACGAATCAGTAGACGGACTTCCTTCACTAACACCACGTCCAGCATTAAGTAAAAGAACACCGAGGGTCTTCTTTTCCCCAAACCCCAGGAAGGATTTTTTGTTTGCTTGCTTGCTTTTATCATCACGTCAAATAACGATCATCTGAATGGAATCTCTCCAATCACGTGCAATGTTCCCATATCGATTCCTACTGGAAAAGACGATAGCAACATCATGGAAAGACACCAAGGAGTTGAATATTTAAGCTCCTTACTCACAGAAAGAACATATTTTTCTACTTCCATCTTACGAATCAGTAGATGGACATTCCTTCACTAACACCATGTCCAGCATTAAGTAAAAGAACACCGAGGGTCTTGTTTTCCTCAGACCCCAGAAAGGATTTTTTGTTTGTTTGCTTGCTTTTATCATCACGTCAAATGACGATCATCTGAGTGGAATCTCTTCAATCAGAACCCATATATCAATCCCGCATACCTGCAGGAGTATGGGCCAACATGGAGAAACACCAAGGAGTTGAATATTTAAGCTCCTTACTCCCAGAAGGAACATATTTTTCTACTTCCATCTTACGAATCAGTAGACGGACATTCCTTCACTAACATCATGTCCAGCATTAAGTAAAAGAACACCAAGGGTCTTCTTTTCCCCAAACCCCAGAAAGGATTTTTTGTTTGTTTGCTTGCTTTTATCATCACGTCAAATAACGACCATCTGAATGGAATCTCTCCAATCAGAACTCATATATTAATCCCGCATACCTGCAGGAGCATGGGCCAACATGGAGAAACACCAAGGAGTTGAATATTTAAGCTCCTTACTCCCAGAAGGAACATATTTTTCTACTTCCATCTTACGAATCAGTAGACGGACGCTCCTTCACTAACACCACGTCCAGCATTAAGTAAAAGAACACCAAGGGTCTTGCTTTCCCCAAACCCCAGAAAGGATTTTTTTGTTTGCTTGCTTTTATCATCACGTCAAATAACGATCATCTCAATGGAATCTCTCCAATCAGAACTCATATATCAATCCCGCATACCTGCAGGAGTATGGGCCAACATGGAGAAACACCAAGGAGTTGAATATTTAAGCTCCTTACTCCCAGAAGGAACCTATTTTTCTACTTCCATCTTACGAATCAGTAGACGGACGCTCCTTCACTAACACCACGTTCAGCATTAAATAAAACAACACCGAGGGTCTTCTTTTCCCCAAACCCCAGGATGGATTTTTTGTTTGTTTGCTTGCTTTAATCATCACGTCAAATAACGATCATCTGAATGGAATCTCTCCACTCACGTGCAATGTTCCCATATCGATTCCTACTGGAAAAGACGATAGCAACATCATGGAAAGACACCAAGGAGTTGAATATTTAAGCTCCATACTCCCAGAAGGAACATATTTTTCTACTTCCATCTTACGAATCAGTAGATGGACTTCCTTCACTAACACCACTTCTAGCATTAAGTAAAAGAACACCGAGGGTCTTCTTTTCCCCAAACCCCAGAAAGGATTTTTTTGTTTGCTTGCTTTTATCATCACGTCAAATAACGACCATCTGAATGGAATCTCTCCAATCAGAACCCATATATCAATCCCGCATACCTCCAGGAGTATGGGCCAACATGGAGAAACACCAAGGAGTTGAATATTTAAGCTCCTTACTCCCAGAAGGAACATATTTTTCTACTTGCATCTTACGAATCAGTAGACGGACGCTCCTTCACTAACACCACGTCCAGCATTAAGTAAAAGAACACCAAGGGTCTTGCTTTTCCCAGACCCCAGAAAGGATTTTTTTGTTTGCTTGCTTTTATCATCACGTCAAATAACGATCATCTCAATGGAATCTCTCCAATCAGAACTCATATATCAATCCCGCATACCTGCAGGAGTATGGGCCAACATGGAGAAACACCAAGGAGTTGAATATTTAAGCTCCTTACTCCCAGAAGGAACCTATTTTTCTACTTCCATCGTACGAATCAGTAGACGGACGCTCCTTCACTAACACCACGTTCAGCATTAAGTAAATGAACACCGAGGGTCTTCTTTTCCCCAAACCCCAGGATGGATTTTTTGTTTGTTTGCTTGCTTTAATCATCACGTCAAATAACGATCATCTGAATGGAATCTCTCCACTCACGTGCAATATTCCTATATCGATTCCTACTGGAAAAGACGATAGCAACATCATGGAAAGACACCAAGGAGTTGAATATTTAAGCTCCTTACTCCCAGAAGGAACATATTTTTCTACTTCCATCTTACGAATCAGTAGATGGACTTCCTTCACTAACACCACTTCTAGCATTAAGTAAAAGAACACCGAGGGTCTTGCTTTCCCCAGACCCCAGAAAGGATTTTTTTGTTTGCTTGCTTTTATCATCACGTCAAATAACGATCATCTGAATGGAATCTCTCCTATCAGAACCCATATATCAATCCCGCATACCTGCAGGAGTATGGGCCAACATGGAAAAACACCAAGGAGTTGAATATTTAAGCTCCTTACTCCCAGAAGGAACATATTTTTCTACTTCCATCTTACGAATCAGTAGACGGACATTCCTTCACTAACAACATGTCCAGCATTAAGTAAAAGAACCCCGAGGGTCTTCTTTTCCCCAAACCCCAGGAAGGACTTTTTGTTTGCTTGCTTCCTTTAATCATCACGTCAAATAACGATCATCTGAATGGAATCTCTCCAATCAGAACTCATATATTAATCCCGCATACCTGCAGGAGCATTGGCCAACATGGAGAAACACCAAGGAGTTGAATATTTAAGCTCCTTACTCCCAGAAGGAACATATTTTTCTACTTCCATCTTACGAATCAGTAGACGGACTTCCTTCACTAACACCACGTCCAGCATTAAGTAAAAGAACACCAAGGGTCTTGCTTTTCCCAGACCCCAGAAAGGATTTTTTTGTTTGCTTGCTTTTATCATCACGTCAAATAACGATCATCTGAATGGAATCTCTCCAATCAGAACTCATATATCAATCCCGCATACCTCAAGGAGTATGGGCCAACATGGAGAAACACCAAGGAGTTGAATATTTAAGCTCCTTACTCCCAGAAGGAACCTATTTTTCTACTTCCATCTTACGAATCAGTAGACGGACGCTACTTCACTAACACCACGTTCAGCATTAAGTAAAAGAACACCGAGGGTCTTCTTTTCCCCAAACCCCAGGATGGATTTTTTGTTTGTTTGCTTGCTTTAATCATCACGTCAAATAACGATCATCTGAATGGAATCTCTCCACTCACGTGCAATGTTCCCATATCGATTCCTACTGGAAAAGACGATAGCAACATCATGGAAAGACACCAAGGAGTTGAATATTTAAGCTCCTTACTCCCAGAAGAAACATATTTTTCTACTTCCATCTTACGAATCAGTAGATGGACATTCCTTCACTAACACCACTTCTAGCATTAAGTAAAAGAACACCGAGGGTCTTGCTTTACCCAGACACCAGAAAGGATTTTTTGTTTGTTTGCTTGCTTTTATCATCACGTCAAATGACGATCATCTGAGTGGAATCTCTTCAATCAGAACCCATATATCAATCCCGCATACCTGCAGGAGTATGGGCCAACATGGAGAAACACCAAGGAGTTGAATATTTAAGCTCCTTACTCCCAGAAGGAACATATTTTTCTACTTTCATCTTACGAATCAGTAGACGGACATTCCTTCACTAACAACATGTCCAACATTAAGTAAAAGAACCCCGAGAGTCTTCTTTTCCCCAAACCCCAGGAAGGACTTTTTGTTTGTTTGCTTGCTTTTATCATCACGTCAAATAACGATCATCTCAATGGAATCTCTCCAATCAGAACTCATATATTAATCCCGCATACCTGCAGGAGTATGGGCCAACATGGAGAAACACCAAGGAGTTGAATATTTAAGCTCCTTACTCCCAGAAGGAACATATTTTTATACTTCAATCTTACGAATCAGTAGACGGACGCTCCTTCACTAACACCACGTCCAGCATTAAGTAAAAGAACACCGAGGGTCTTCTTTTCCCCAAACCACAGGAATAATTTTTTGTTTGCTTGCTTGCTTTTATCATCACGTCAAATAACGATCATCTGAATGGAATCTCTCCAATCAGAACCCATATATCAATCCCGCATACCTCCAGGAGTATGGGCCAACATGGAGAAACACCAAGGAGTTGAATATTTAAGCTCCTTACTCCCAGAAGGAACATATTTTTCTACTTCCATCTTACGAATCAGTAGACGGACGCTCCTTCACTAACACCACGTCCAGCATTAAGTAAAACAACACCGAGGGTCTTCTTTTCCCCAAACCCCAGGAAGGACTTTTTGTTTGTTTGCTTGCTTTTATCATCACGTCAAATAACGATCATCTCAATGGAATCTCTCCAATCAGAACTCATATATTAATCCCGCATACCTCCAGGAGTATGGGCCAACATGGAGAAACACCAAGGAGTTGAATATTTAAGCTCCTTACTCCCAGAAGGAACATATATGTTTCTACTTCCATCTTACGAATCAGTAGACGGACGCTCCTTCACTAACACCACGTCCAGCATTAAGTAAAAGAACACCAAGGGTCTTGCTTTCCCCAAACCCCAGAAAGGATTTTTTTATTTGCTTGCTTTTATCATCACGTCAAATAACGATCATCTCAATGGAATCTCTCCAATCAGAACTCATATATCAATCCCGCATACCTGCAGGAGTATGGGCCAACATGGAGAAACACCAAGGAGTTGAATATTTAAGCTCCTTACTCCCAGAAGGAACCTATTTTTCTACTTCCATCTTACGAATCAGTAGACGGACGCTCCTTCACTAACACCACGTTCAGCATTAAATAAAACAACACCGAGGGTCTTCTTTTCCCCAAACCCCAGGATGGATTTTTTGTTTGTTTGCTTGCTTTAATCATCACGTCAAATAACGATCATCTGAATGGAATCTCTCCACTCACGTGCAATGTTCCCATATCGATTCCTACTGGAAAAGACGATAGCAACATCATGGAAAGACACCAAGGAGTTGAATATTTAAGCTCCATACTCCCAGAAGGAACATATTTTTCTACTTCCATCTTACGAATCAGTAGATGGACTTCCTTCACTAACACCACTTCTAGCATTAAGTAAAAGAACACCGAGGGTCTTCTTTTCCCCAGACCCCAGAAAGGATTTTTTTGTTTCCTTGCTTTTATCATCACTTCAAATAACGATCATCTGAATGGAATCTCTCCAATCAGAACCCATATATCAATCCCGCATACCTCCAGGAGTATGGGCCAACATGGAGAAACACCAAGGAGTTGAATATTTAAGCTCCTTACTCCCAGAAGGAACATATTTTTCTACTTCCATCTTACGAATCAGTAGATGGACTTCCTTCACTAACACCACTTCTAGCATTAAGTAAAAGAACACCAAGGGTCTTCTTTTCCCCAAACCCCAGAAAGGATTTTTTGTTTGCTTGCTTGCTTTTATCATCACGTCAAATAACGATCATCTGAATGGAATCTCTCCAATCAGAACTCATATATCAATCCCGCATACCTGCAGGAGTATGGGCCAACATGGAGAAACACCAAGGAGTTGAATATTTAAGCTCCTTACTCCCAGAAGGAACATATTTTTCTACTTCCATCTTACGAATCAGTAGACGGACATTCCTTCACTAACAACATGTCCAGCATTAAGTAAAAGAACCCCGAGGGTCTTCTTTTCCCCAAACCCCAGGAAGGACTTTTTGTTTGCTTGCTTGCTTTTATCATCACGTCAAATAACGATCATCTGAATGGAATCTCTCCAATCAGAACTCATATATCAATCCCGCATACCTGCAGGAGTATGGGCCAACATGGAGAAACACCAAGGAGTTGAATATTTAAGCTCCTTACTTCGAGAAGGAACATATTTTTCTACTTCCATCTTACGAATCAGTAGACGGTTTTCCTTCACTAACACCACGTTCAGCATAGCAGCAGTAAGGGGGACTCGCGGTCACCATTCGGAATCGCCCGGGAATTACCCGTGTTTACGCACTGGCGTCCCCCGCGGGAATTACCCGTGTTCTGTTATGTGTTGCGCGCTGAGCCCCTTACTGCTGCTGTTGGGGATTAAAGGTAGCCGAAACGATGGGCAAGGTCGCAAACGGAGGATAAAATATTCCTTAGATATAGATGGACACCATCAAAAGCATTAGTAACAAGACTGTGCGCCGACTGCGAACTCAGGTGCTGGACCGCTTAGACGCCGACTTTGCCTTCACGACATTTATGGAGGGAGATACAGACGAGACGATGGACGAGGAAAGAGCAGAAAGGATAATTGGCTTGATGCCCGAAGGTAATTACCGCCTGGAGTTGACGTTTATAAAGTATTTAGACGGCGAGTGGATAATAGAAAAGGGCAGGAATCCAATACGGGCGTCTGGCAAGAAGGACCTGTTCGTTTTAAACAAGGACACGCGTCCTGGGGCGCTGGTGGGCATCGACATGTTGTTCTACGAAGTTGCTTACCCGGTCACCGTGGTTATTTACGGTGCGTATGAAATTAAGAACCCGGACGTTAAGAAGCTCAAACCAATGCGGCATCCGGGTAACTGCGTGGGTAAGTTAGTTAGAGAGTTCTTCGAGGATTCCTCTAGGGGAGGTAAGCTTACGTTGAAGAGAAGAGAAGCCATCAGGAAATGGGAGCATGCTACTCGTAGGGCAGGAGCCACCATTGAAAACATCAAGAAGTTAGAGGTTGCTTTAGAAAGGCGCATACACGTGAAAGACATCACCGACGGCTTCATTTACTCCGGGACGCACAAGTATGGGGGCCGGGGTGCGCCTATCGTAATTTACCAGCATAACGCACATGCGTGGAGGGAGTTAAGGTTCCCCAAAAAGAAGGAGACGCGCGTTTACAAGGAGTCGCCGCTTGCAGAACTAATGCACGAGAATTCCATTTGGTTAATGGACGCGGAAGGAAGTCAATTTATGACCCAAGACGGCACCTTGTATCGTCCTGAACTGGAACAGCTGCGCATTCGAAGCGCCTGCGAGACTTTAGGAGAAGACTTCTCTGACGAAGTGCTTAGCAGTCGCAGTTTGGACTTCTTAGCCGCAAAGAAAAGAAACGGGTGGAAATCCACACCGGAGGAGTTCAAAGATATAGCTAAAGCTTGTGTAGAACACGGTCACGGTGGTCTGTGGAACATGGAGTACGATGAAGACGAATACGTGTCGCTGGATATGAAACATTGTTACCCCCGCAAGCTTCAAAGGCCTAGGAGATTGTAAGGAATATTACGACCGTTACGGACATCCAGATTCACAGTTCTTTCGTGTTGCGTTGGATGGTCACTACGACGCCCCAGCAACGGGGTTTGTACGGTTGACCACCTGGAAATTAGCAGCGGGCCTGCACCCCATAATCTATGCGTGGTACGGAAAGCACCTGCAGGAGAAAGAATGGATACCGGTGCCCCTATTGAAGTTCTTTGAAGAGCGCAAACTTTTAAAATACACAGCGCATGAAGCCATACTTTGTCACAGCGCCTTCACGCAATGGTTACCGGAGCATAACCCCACGGCGCGTGTGGTCATAGGTAAATTCACGCAAGGCGCTAAGGAGGGAGAGAAACACATGCAGCGGCGCCTGATAACGGATGAAGGCGAGCTAAGCTTCCTCATCAAGCGCGCGCATGACAAAGGAACGATGGTGTCTGTAGAGAAATGGGACTACATTGTCGACGATAAGCTGCACGAATGGAATGCGCTGTGTTATTACCAGGACCATCGACCGCAGTATTACCATCTGCGTGCCAGCATGCTCGCATATGCGCATATCAACCTATTAGCGATGCTCCTGCGGTTTGACAAAGAAGACATTCCACGCGTAGCTACGGATTCCTTATACGTGAAACCGCACGTATTGGAAAAGATGAAGGAATTCTACACTGCCGATGAACTTGCAGAAAGTGGCCAATGGCGCGTCAAAGATGAAGAGATCAAATCTTGGAGGGCACGTGTAGAATATCACAGAGAACACACCCAGGGCACCGTAACGCCCACCGCGGACCCCCTACCTTCAGTTGCCGACCCCATTTCCTACCAACGCTTCTCTTACCTCTACGGTACGGGAGGCAGCGGTAAGACGACGCGTGTGTTAGAACTCTTTCCGGCCTTAAAAGTGCTAACGCCAACGCACCGTTTGGAAAGAGAACTCTGCGAAATGGGCCACGACGCACAAACCTACCACAGCTTCTTCCGTTGGAATGGCCAAAAGTGGGTACCGGAAGCTATTCACGACATACCACCAGTAATACTTTGGGACGAAATCTGTACCGTTCCTTTGGAAATCCTGCAGGAGTTCGTAGAGTTCCTTCGCGGGAAATGTCAAGTAATATTCGCCGGAGATCCCTGCCAGCCTCCTCCAATAGCCGGAGAGATGCCCCACGAATGGCTAAAGGGGTTCGTAGACCATGCGGAGGAAATTAACGCCGACTACCGCAGCAAGGATCAAATAAGAAACCTGAAAGCGGAATTAAGGGGGCTCAGTGATGCCGACCAATGCAAAACACTGCGCAAACGCGTACGAGCGAAGAAATACGAGGACTTCCTTTACACATGGCATCCAAAGGATCTGGTGCTGAGCAGCAAACGCGCGGCACAATCTCGCATACAGAAAGACTTACTCAAAATACACCAAGAGCGCTTCCCTACACATCCCGTGCCCGTTTGTTATAAACCCCACGACACCCGCATGCAAAAAAGAGACGTCTGGGTACCCGGTACCGACATCCAACTGCAGAACGCAGTAACGCACGATAAAGCCTGGGTACCCATAGAAAAGGTGGAAAAAATAACCTCCCATCCAGATTGGCGTTTAGGTTATTGCATGACAGTCCATAGTGCGCAGGGGCTTACCATAAAAGAAACTTTATGGATCATAGACCAGCGGCTGTGTTGGAGCAACCTTATCTACACCGCCGTAAGCCGCGTAGAATATGCCAAACAGTTAAAAAGAGCCTGGGGTCCGCAACTGCGCTACGATAAGACGCCAGAGGACGTAGCCAAAGAGAACATTGCTAAGAAACTCCTTCGCTACAAAAGACACGACGAAGAAAAAGATATGACGTTCGACCTATGCGTGGACGACGTCTATAAGAAAGGGGCAAGGTGTGCCAAATGTAACATACCTCTACTATGGAGGTTTGACCCAAATGACGATCAGCAGTTCTCCGTGGATCGTATCAACAACAAGCGCGGCCATTGCAGAGGCAACGTAAGACTGACATGCCTAGAGTGCAATCGGGCGCGTGGAGCAGCACTACTCTGAGTCTTTGGGGACTATGAGCAGCTCTTCCTTGACGAATCCGCGACTTGGGCCATGCATCTAGGTAATACAACACGGGCTGCCCTTCCTTGGTGACGGACTTCGAAATCTCATACGTTTTCAGGGACCAGTTAGGATCCGTGGCTCTCTTACTGCCACCTTCAAGTTCCCCCGGCTGATAGAGGTATCTGACCACTATGTTGCGGGGGAGCTTTTTTTCCTTCAGTCCGACCGCCCTTGAACTTCTGACGTAGGACTTGTGTTCCACTTGTTTCTTTTTTATGGCATCCCTGGGTTTCACTCCCGTAGCCCTGGCCGCCTCGTTGTTCAAAGCCGCGACGACCTGGGGGAGCCTCTGAGTCCATTCCCTGTTGCGTTTGGAGGGATCTTCCAGCTCTTTCCAATACTGGTACCCAAAGAGACGCTCGGCCAGGGTCTTATTGAATCTTTCGACAATGCTCTGACCCCTGTGGTACTCTGCCTCGGCTCTCCTAATCTTAGTGTCGTGGTCTTTCAGGGTCTTGGTAACCACGCCCATGAACTCCGTTCCCGCATCCACTTGCAGCAGCTTAGGCCATTTCAAGACGCGCTTATAAATCCTACCTAGGGCTTCTGCGACTTCTCCAGAATCCTTGCTGGTTATGGGTTCGGCGTCCTTGTATCTGCTTGCGATATCGACTACGGTCAAAGCGTATCTATAGGTCTTTTTTCTTACCTTATCGTGCGGTAAGAAAAGCAAATCCGCCTGATGAACTTCATTGGGGGCATTTACGGTAAAGCTGGGCCTGGGAATGTACTTAGGCACGGGAAGATAGACCTGCCAGAGGGTTTGTTTTCTTAGCCAGTTCTTAACCGTTTCTTCTGATACCCTGGCCGCGGTCGCGAGTTTCTTGATGGCCGACGCTCCTCTCCAATAGCCTTCAGGCCCATAGTAAATCCTTTTGAGTTTGTCCTCTGTTCGACCCATTATATGAATTCCAAAACAAGATTGATCTTGCGTCCGTTAAAATCCACCGTCTTTCCGTCCACTTTAATGGTGATGTTTATGCTTTCTACCAAATGAGACAAGTCATAGCTCAAAGAAATGGGAGTGTATTCTACTGGGTCAAATGGATTACCTTTGGGTAGAAACTTGGACATAAGAGAAGACTTTTCTCCATTGTTGTAACTATGGACTAAATCGCAATAGACTTCGTAAGAGGATGCGACTTTCCATTTCACGGGTATGGCTGTGTCGGTAATTGTCTTGCCCGAGGCACATAATAAAGATCCCAATGGGTCAGACTTTCCAAAAGTTACTGAATAGTTTGGCATATTATGAGGGTCATTTCGTGCGGCAATCCCGTGGTGAGAGTATAACCGCGCTTGGCGAGCTCCTTAGCAAGGGTGATTGGTGTGTAATGTCCATCGGGCAGCATTACGCCTTGATAATTGCCGCCGCCTTTATGCTCAGTGACCAAGGCATTGACTAAATTATACCAAGAATTATACAAAGAGCAACTAACCAGCCTAACCTTATGGGCTTTAATGGGGGGATTCAAATAAGTGGTAAAGTTATTTTTATCGCTTTCCAAAAAGACGATCATTATATTAGATACGCCAAAGCTACGCCTCCTGCCAGCCCTGCGACTCCTACGAAGACCAACTCGCTATCTTTTTGTTTCTTAGAAGGCTGGTAGTAATCCTTAAACTGGGGCTTTCTCAATCCCATCGATGCCGCGGGGTGTGCTTGCGCATAGAGCTTAAAGGCGTAGTCTGTATTTTCGAAGTTCTTATCCGCCTGCATCTTGTCTTGGTAGTTCTTGTCCAACCAATCCCTGTAAGCTTGTCTTTTTTCATTCCAAGCTGCAACGTCTCGCTGATATTTCTCCAGCGCTAAGTCGTGCCTCTTCCTTTCGGCGGCTAATTCTCCGCTTTTGTCGCCTCTGACTAATCTATCCAAATACTGACCGCCATAATTAGCTCCAGTGAATGCTAAAGCTGCAATAACTCCACCTGCGACCACGCTAGCCATTATATATTAGAAAATCACAGGGATTTTCACGAGTTACGTCGTAGGGAGGTACTTTTCCTTCCGTAGGTAATCCTTTACCATGATAGCCCCGCCAACAGCAGCGGTCATCTTAGCAAAATTAGCGAAGCTTTTGTTTGGGTCTTCAGTAAAGTCTTCTTTGAGCACTTTCTTACCTACCCAACCAATACCCGCAACGATGGAAGTAATAATAGCTGCTTCTTCAACAGTTTTCAATAACGCGGTTGACATTATATTACAAAGCGAGAAGGTTATTACTCCATTTCAGGGATCTTACTTTTTCTAACAGCCGGTTCCACGGGTGCGTGCACGGGCGCGTGATATGTTGGCGGTTCTACCTTTTTCGTTGCCCGCCATTGTAAGTAAAGGCTGCCTGCAGCTACGATGACTCCTAACGCGCCGATGACGTACCCAGGATTAATAAAGGATTCCTCTTCTTTCTCCTCCACCTTTTCTTCTTTTTTGGCTTTGTTCTTCCTGTTCATCTCCGCGAGCTTCTTACCGGCAGCGACTCTGCCTGGAGATTTAGCCTTGGTAATCTTCTGCTCCTCTTGGGGCTGCTCTACCTTCGACTCTGGTTCACTCATTTATATCTAAGGACTTGAAGGACTTGATAAGTAACTTAATAGGACTTGACTAAGTACTTAAGGACGACTTGACTAAGTACTTGAGGCGACCTGGGTAATTCCTGAGGACGACTTGACTAAGTGATCAGGTACCTCAGCAAGTGCTGCCTGGAAGACCTTTTCAACGTCTCTGTCCTTCTTGAAGTCCTTCCAAGAGGCCGTAAGTTCCTTCAAGTCGACGTGCTGAGCCACGTGCAAAGCCGCAGAGGCGACTGCCATTAACTTACCGCACTTCAAAGACAACCACCCACAGGTTATCTTAAGTTCTTGGGCGATAACGTAGTCCTCGCTTATGTCCTTCCGCAGTTGCTCCACGTCGTCTATGGGCAGTGCAAGTCCAAGCAATTTAGTCGCAAGTCGGATAGCGGAGTCTGCTACGGCGTTCGTGGTCTTACTTGCAAGGGCGGCCTCGTACCTCTTATGGAACTTCTTAACCTCCTCTTCCGACAGCTTATTAACCTGCTCATGGGTAAGTTCCTTGCCTATCATTTCTTTGCACTTCCCAGATGACACAAGGATGTTAAGTTGTTCCTTGAGGTTACTTTCATCTAACTGTGTGGGGACTTCATCTAAGAGCTGCTCAATCTCCATATATATCTACGCTCGAAGCTCGCGTAGCGAGATTTGGACATCATACGGAAACCTCAAAGAGAAGATCATTTTGGAATGTTGGTGCGTTTTTAAATGCCGCATGTATTCGTGTAACTGTTCCTTGCTTATCTCACCGCCGTAGTCGCTTAAGATGGTTTCCAGGTCAGACTTACTGGGCGTGTAGAAGACGACAAGCGATCCTATGTTTTCCCTAAAAGGCTTAGAGACGCTGGTAAGCTGCTGCGAGAGCAACCAAACGCTAATATTGTCGTGTCTGCCGCTAAAGGCGAGTTTAACGAGCTCTGACGTGCGCCTTTTTACGTCGTCCCCGCAGGCGATGTCATCCAGTATGAGGAGTGTCTGTGTATCCTTAGGGAATTGCTTGTGCCAGAACTTAAGATGTCCAGATAACTCGTTGGGGTCTAAGATATCTACAAAGAAGTCGTCATCTTTCACTCCTATGCCCGTCCAGGTGCGGTTATTCACGTAGGTGGGGCATAATAGCACGATATAGTCGAAACGGTATCTAAAGGGTCCTAATAGCTGCTCCACTACGAATTGGGTCTTTCCGCAGCCGGTGGGTCCTACTATCAGAGCGTTACAAGGCATGTGATCTGGGTTCATTATATCCCTTCTTTCGAAGGGAACTTGTTCCCTGATATATATGGAGCCAGTGGAAGCAGTGCAAAGAATTGTTGCCGACGCAAAAGATAAAAAAGACACCATAGAAATGCAAAGGAAGGAGATAGACCAAGAAGAGCGCGTGCAGGAGTTGTACGATGAAATGTGCGGTCTGAAGCGCGCGGAAAGGTTTGGTGCCCTGCTGACGATGGCAACGTGGGCTAAGGAGTCCGTTAAGGACTTCATGCGATATCCCCTGTAGAATGTTGACGTTTAGGTTAAATCTTTGTTAAGGATGCCTGGAAACTATTTCAAAGAGTGTCTCAGAATGTTGACGTTTAGGTTAAATCTTTGTTAAGGATGCCTGGAAACTATTTCAAAGAGTGTCTCAGAATGTTGACGTTTAGGTTAAATCTTTGTTAAGGATGTTAAATGGAGGCTAAGATATTGTTAAGTATATATGGACTGCTTGTTGTGTAAGAAGGTGTTCAGCACCAAACAAAGACTTCAATACCACGTTCGTCGCGGCGTTTGTACGAAGAAACCCCTTAGCCGCGCTTGTAAGGATTGCGGTAAGGAATTCAGCACCGTTCAAAAGATGCAACAACATCAGGATAAACGCATTTGTGGGCTTTGTAAGGACTGTAATAAAGGAATTCCACAACCCCTTCGAAATGCAGCAGCATCTGAAAAGGGGCGTCTGTAATCGAACCAGACAGTGTAGTTTCTGTAATAAGATACTTAGTAGTCGTCAACGTTTACAGACGCACCGGAGAACGCATGAAGTGAATTATAGGTTTCTCTCCCGCGCTTACGACTTGGAAGGCGTGGATTGCTACCAATGTGCGGATTTGATGTGTCGCTGCCCGCATAAAGAGGATTACTTAAGGAATCGCATAGATTACCATAAGAAGATAGTCCGTACTTTCCCCTCTTTTGAACGCGCCGAAGGCGTTCCGTGGACTAAAAGGGAGTATTGGAGGCAGGAGTGTGACCGTTGTGGTTGTGTCAGAGAAGAGGAACATATCTTCAACTGCCTTAACAAAGATTTAACCTAAACGTCAACATTCTGAGACACTTTTGAAATAGTTTCCAGGCATCCTTAACAAAGATTTAACCTAAACGTCAACATTCTGAGACACTTTTGAAATATATGATACGCAATAGCATTTCTTGGGGCCTTTAATAGTAAAGCAGGGTTTGTGCAAAGAGTCTCAAATCCTGATCTTATTTTTCTTGTTGTTTGTTAGGGATCAACAATACAACAATAAAAATAAGGACCCCTTTTAAAGGTATATGCTAGCCTACGCAGCCGCATTCTTTGGAGGATTCCTAATCGCCCTTTCAATATATGGACTGTATTACATGCGAACTACCAAGCGACTGCATAATCCCTGAAACCCCCGCAATTCGTGAGGAGAAAAAATACACCTGCCTTCATTGTGGCAAGGTATTCCTCGAAGGATCCTTTGTGGGGCATTGGTGCTCCGCGGATCCTAAAGCGCAGCGGACTTTAGCAGACGCGCTAGTAAGCTGAGGAACGAAGCTTAGCTATGCAGAGGACTCTCAGGCTCATACTTGACTACGTCAAATACCCACCTGCCATCCTTTTTACCATGACTCATGACATGGGTAACGTCCTGCCCTTCAATGGCGTACCTTATCCTATCGGGCGCCCAAAGGGTGTATGTTCTTTTTTTATTCTTTAAGACCAAACGCAGGCGGTCGATGTCTTCGAAGACCACGTAATTCTTTATCTCGTAAATCTCCCCCACGGTTAAATCCCTCCAGTGTGTTTGTATGAACTTTAACTCGTTAAATTTATCCTTATCCATTATACCTATGGAATATTCTCAAATGCGTTGCCAGAGTCTGCGCGCTTTTAAAGCGCTTGCAGCACCACCTACATGGCAGGTGAATTCCTTGTGCATACTCCGTGATGGCTCTGCAGATGTCGTCGTAATCGTTACTGATCATTACTTTATAACCATTTCTTTCGTATTCGTGCAACAGGCGACGTTGGTCCTCAGATAATACCCCATTGCCTTTAGGGGTCTTCAGCTCTACGCAGAAACCGCGGTATCGCACGTGTGCATTCAAGATAAGAAGGTCGGGCTGACCGCGTTGGTAGCCCTTCTGCCAGCACTTTATACGTTTGCCGTCCGAATCCTGCAGTTCGCCTAGACCAGGGGTCACGAGCATTTGGGGGTAAAACCTGCGGATGTAATCAACCACTTTCTTATGCAGGTCGAATTCATTTTCGATCTTAAATACCAACTTGTTTGGACCGTCGAAGCGCTTGTCTATTGCATATTTACCCGTCTTACGCAGCGCGGGTAGGACTTCCTCAAAGACCCAATCACGAAACTCCACAGCTTTGGGTAGTTTGGAGCTAAATATCAGTTCGTACAAACCAGGTTCGGATATAAACACGGAATGTGGTTGCGTAGTAGGGGAGCGGTGATTTGAAGCCCCTTGTAGATCAACCCATCTTTTCTGGTATTTCTCAGATACGTGTGCTCTAATTGCATCTCTAGGGCGCTCATAGCCCAACGCCAAAGCCACCTCCTTTGCTTTGAAGTACAGTTTGTCGCCTTGCACTATGCATTGCAGTTTGGTTTCGTTGTTTTGAAATACGCGAAGTATATTATACGTAGGGAATATTTTAATAGGCAACGCTTTTTAGCTGATTCATTTCCACGCTTAGCTGCGCGTCTGAGACTACGAAAATGTACGCGTTTATCTTAGTAGTGTCGCTGGCATGTTTGGTGCGCTTGATCTCCAACGTAATGCCGTCCTGGGTATTTACCAGGCGTAAACCCTGACCATGTAGGTCTTCGTCGTTCGTTGTGCGCATGTCGATCCACAGCGCATACTTATCCTTAAAGAATTCCTTTGGGCCAATTTGGTCGCCAAACTTACGCGCGACTTCCCGGTACATGTCCTCGGGCTTTATCCCTTGTGAGTAAACCTTATTAGGCACTCCGTTAATGCTAACGCCTACGTTAGTGATGTTAGGATTAAAGAACGCCTCAGAGTCACGCAATCCTGCCGTGTATGTCTTTGCGAACAGCAACATTATCCCTGTGAGGCTGCGCCTGGGAAGGTTAATGCTTTGGTTGATGACCTCTTCGACGTTGTTTGTAAAGCTGAACGTCTTGTACATCACGACGTGATCGTAAAGGAAAGCCTTCCCGGCGCTGTATTCCATACCGGCGCTACGTGCTAAATCTTCGCTGTATACCGTTTCGTACTGCAGCTCTAAGTTAGTAACGGAGTATGGGTGGACGGCTGAGGAACTTACGTCCTTTCCCTGCAGGATGTTTGTAGTGTCTGCTAGGGTTACTTCGAACTGCAGTTCGCTTAGCTGCCTTGGGTAGTATGCACCGTGGTTCGTGATAACTTCGAAATCTAATGGAACGACATATTTAGTACCATAAGCCGTCTTCATTTCGTCTTCTCCTGAGGCGCCAGAGGTTGCGCTTCTTACCTTGCGTATGGCATCACTGGCGATTCCCTGCTCTATCCTTTGCGCGCGGTCAAATGCAGTCAACCATAAGTCTTTGTACGTGGTATACAAATCATACCTGTTTAAGTCCAGCAAGGATTCCCCGGCGAACTTTACGCGTATTTTGGAAACGAGGTTTCTACCCACGTTATTGACGACGTAACGCACGTCCGCAGCGTTTGGTTGTATTGCTAGGTCAAACCTTAGCGCCAAGGTGCCAGGAACTAATACTAGGTTATCCGTTAGGCGGGGCACGCCCACGTACAGGGTTTCCCCTGGCTTTGCGCTAGAAGGTGTGAATGTGACCCGGTGAAAGGTGCGTTCTGCTTTCAGTCCGCCAACCTGCTTGGGTAATACGTTGGGATTTAACTTTGAGCTTATCATATATAATGGAAGGAGAAGGATTGGACTTTGATCCCACCACTGAGGAAGGTCAGGCTGATATCAACGACGGTGACGAAGAACCGCTGCTTCCCACCCAACAATTTGACAATTCCGTAAGGGATAGGATTGCAAAGGCTCTAAGACATCCCAAAGCACGCGAGTACACGTTTCCGCGTGAGCACATAGAGCTTCAAAACATGGGCGAGCCGGAAGCAGCCGCACGGGAAACCGTAGAGTGGGCGACGCAGGAGCTAACGCAGCGTTATTCCCGTTTCAATGCTGACGACGTAAGGCTCACAGAACGCGGAAACAAAGTCCTCATAAGCGTCCAAGACCTGAGATTTCCTGACAAAGACCGCTGGACGAAACCACAACCCCTCTTTGATGAGAATGCTGACGTTAGGGGCGACGTCTCAAGATTAAAAGGCTTTCAGCAGGCTACTAGGAGCATGTTAGAAAGGTTGCAAACCCTGAATGAAAAGGTTGCGCTAGAAAAACGCGTCGAGGAACTACAAGAAACGTTAAAAGAAAGGGAGGAAGAATACGCAAAGCAAACTCAGCTAATTGTCGATGCTGAAAAGAAGTTCGGCAACGAAAGAATGGTAGAAATGAGAAACCAGTTGGATAAAGCCCTGCGTGAAAGAGATAAAGTACAAAGGGACCTGGTGGAGGCCAAAAGCTCAGACGATAGCAACATCATGGAAAGACACCAAGGAGTTGAATATTTAAGCTCCTTACTCCCAGAAGGAACATATTTTTCTACTTCCATCTTACGAATCAGTAGATGGACTTCCTTCACTAACACCACTTCTAGCATTAAGTAAAAGAACACCGAGGGTCTTGCTTTCCCCAGACCCCAGAAAGGATTTTTTTCTTTGCTTGCTTTCATCATCACGTCAAATAACGATCACCTGAATGGAATCTCTCCAATCAGAACCCATATATCAATCCCGCATACCTGCAGGAGTATGGGCCAACATGGAGAAACACCAAGGAGTTGAATATTTAAGCTCCTTACTCCCAGAAGGAACATATTTTTCTACTTCCATCTTACGAATCAGTAGATGGACATTCCTTCACTAACACCATGTCCAGCATTAAGTAAAAGAACACCGAGGGTCTTCTTTTCCCCAAACCCCAGAAAGGATTTTTTGTTTGCTTGCTTGCTTTTATCATCACGTCAAATAACGATCATCTGAATGGAATCTCTCCAATCAGAACTCATATATCAATCCCGCATACCTGCAGGAGTATGGGCCAACATGGAGAAACACCAAGGAGTTGAATATTTAAGCTCCTTACTCCCAGAAGGAACATATTGTTCTACTTCCATCTTACGAATCAGTAGATGGACTTCCTTCACTAACACCACGTCCAGCATTAAGTAAAAGAACACCGAGGGTCTTCTTTTCCCCAGACCACAGAAAGGATTTTTTTTTGTTTGCTTGCTTTAATCATCACGTCAAATAACGATCATCTGAATGGAATCTCTTCACTCACGTGCAATGTTCCCATATCGATTCCTACTGGAAAAGACGATAGCAACATCATGGAAAGACACCAAGGAGTTGAATATTTAAGCTCCTTACTACCAGAAGGAACATATTTTTCTACTTCCATCTTACGAATCAGTAGATGGACATTCCTTCACTAACACCATGTCCAGCATTAAGTAAAAGAACACCGAGGGTCTTCTTTTCCCCAAACCCCAGAAAGGATTTTTTGTTTGCTTGCTTGCTTTTATCATCACGTCAAATAACGATCATCTGAATGGAATCTCTCCAATCAGAACTCATATATCAATCCCGCATACCTGCAGGAGTATGGGCCAACATGGAGAAACACCAAGGAGTTGAATATTTAACCTCCTTACTCCCAGAAGGAACATATTTTTCTACTTCCATCTTACGAATCAGTAGATGGACTTCCTTCACTAACACCACTTCTAGCATTAAGTAAAAGAACACCGAGGGTCTTGCTTTCCCCAGACCCCAGAAAGGATTTTTTTCTTTGCTTGCTTTCATCATCACGTCAAATAACGATCACCTGAATGGAATCTCTCCAATCAGAAGCCATATATCAATCCCGCATACCTGCAGGAGTATGGGCCAACATGGAAAAACACCAAGGAGTTGAATATTTAAGCTCCTTACTCCCAGAAGGAACATATTTTTCTACTTCCATCTTACGAATCAGTAGATGGACTTCCTTCACTAACACCACTTCTAGCATTAAGTAAAAGAACACCGAGGGTCTTCTTTTCCCCAGACCCCAGAAAGGATTTTTTTTTGTTTGCTTGCTATAATCATCACGTCAAATAACGATCATCTGAATGGAATCTCTCCACTCACGTGCAATGTTCCCATATCGATTCCTACTGGAAAAGACGATAGCAACATCATGGAAAGACACCAAGGAGTTGAATATTTAAGCTCCTTACTCCTAGAAGGAACATATTTTTCTACTTCCATCTTACGAATCAGTAGACGGACTTCCTTCACTAACACCACGTTCAGCATTAAGTAAAAGAACACCGAGGGTCTTCTTTTCCCCAGACCACAGAAAGGATTTTTTTTGTTTGTTTGCTTTAATCATCACGTCAAATAACGATCATCTGAATGGAATCTCTCCACTCACGTGCAATGTTCCCATATCGATTCCTACTGGAAAAGACGATAGCAACATCATGGAAAGACACCAAGGAGTTGAATATTTAAGCTCCTTACTCCCAGAAGGAACATATTTTTCTACTTCCATCTTACGAATCAGTAGACGGACTTCCTTCACTAACACCACGTCCAGCATTAAGTAAAAGAACACCGAGGGTCTTCTTTTCCCCAGACCCCAGAAAGGATTTTTTTTGTTTGCTTGCTTTAATCATCACGTCAAATAACGATCATCTGAATGGAATCTCTCCACTCACGGGCAATGTTCCCATATCGATTCCTACTGGAAAAGACGATAGCAACATCATGGAAAGACACCAAGGAGTTGAATATTTAAGCTCCTTACTCCCAGAAGGAACATATTTTTCTACTTCCATCTTACGAATCAGTAGATGGACTTCCTTCACTAACACCACTTCTAGCATTAAGTAAAAGAACACCGAGGGTCTTGTTTACCCCAGACCCCAGAAAGGAGAGGTCCACCTTTTTGTATGCCTGATATTGGGAGCTTTATTTTGTACCCTTTATTCCCTCCCCATCTTTCTCTGAGTTGTCAGACCCCAGGGACACATTCTGACCAACCCTCATTTTGCATAATTCCCTCATTATTTGTTTTTGGTTGTCAGACCCCAGGGACATATTCAAACCAATGTACCATTCTGTCATCCAGTGTTTTTGGTTGTCAAACCCCAGGGAGACATTTGCACCAACCCTCATTTCCTATCATTTCGTCGTCATCCAGTGTTTTTGGTTGTCAGACCCAAGGGACACATTCTCACCAACCCTCATTTCCTATCATTCCGTCCTACAGTGTCTTTGGTTAATTATTATTCATTAATAATTGATAATAAAGTTTTGACTTTAAAATTTAATTTTTTATATATTTATTGTTTATCTCTTAATTTAAAGTTGATATTTTATATTTAATATTTAATATCAATTATGTTGTTTATTTTTCTATTATTTCAGGTCAGTAGTCTTGAATGCTTGATGTTCATGTCTCAGTCTTGACTAGCACATACAGTTCAAATTTAACATGTTACCTTGTGAATGCTTCCGATGCTTTGCTTGCTAATGTTTTGCTTGCTAATGTTTTGCTTGCTAATGTTTTGCTTGTGTAGTCTGTGAAGTAAGTTCTATCATCTTTGAAGTAATCCTATGAAGTATTGTACCTAAAAAAAGTAAAACCATTTGAGTATATTCTACTGGCTCTCTGTGCATAATGTTAATTTTTTCAATGTATTTGTCACTCCTCAAATGATGATGGAAAGACAAAGAGCCCTCTTGGGTTACTGTGCATGCGCAATAAAATCCTAGAGACTCGGAAACATCTAAGTACATAAGAGCAGAAAAACAACAAGACTGCTACTTTCACAATTTTTTTCTTTATCTCTCATTCATGCTAAAAACGTTTAGTGTTTCATTCGTGTCTCTTGTGCTTTAAACTTTTCACAAAATTCTGCTAACCTCGAGCAATTCTACTTCAAGGTATTAGCGAAAATGTTAGTTTTTGTGCTGATCAAAATATTATCTCTCCCAACGTTCAGGGTGTTATATCTCAAATACGCATTCCTTAAATTTCCCCAAATTTTGGTATTTTGTTAATCAGCCCCCAAAGAGCCTTGTTTATGAAATATAAAGATTATTAACATATAAATGTTGAAAGTAGAACCCGTTTTTCTGCCCTGTCCATAGTGGTAGTCTAGCATAGCCTGTATATCTTTATGTTATCACAACACTTAAAAAAAAAGATTTGTACAGTGGTTTAAAGAATGTATTTTACTAAGCATTTCAATTATTTTTCATAAAACAAGTATAAATACCTTCTAGTTTCCAGTATACTTCCAATTGGGCTCATAATTTATTTGCTAGAATCCTTTTTTGCTTACTTGTTTGTCTGGTGAAAAAACAGTTTTTTTTAGATTAAAAGGGCTTTGCCCTTCTTTAAATCCTCTTGACTATCGAACTGAGAATAGCATGAATAACATGGATGGAGAGATGGATGGATGGATGGAGGGAGGGAGGGAGGGAGGGAGGGATGGATGGATGGATGGAGAGATGAATGGATGGAAGAAATGATGGAAGAATGGAGGAATGGATGGATGGATGGAGGTACAAACAGATAGATGATTGCAATAATTATAGAATCAATAACAAATAAATAAATGAACAAATGAATAAAATGAAAAAATGAATAAAATGAAAAAATGAATAAAATGAAAAAATGAAAAAAATTAAATGAATAAATGAATGAAAATTGAAAGAATAGCACAGATAACGCAAAGCTTTGTGGAATTGAAATGCAAACAAACATTGCAAATAAAGGCTTCGATTACGTGGAGAATAAGAAGAATATCAGTAGAAAAACTATAGCTCCTCCATGAATTGCAAACAATGTGGACTACAAAACTTTGTTGCAGCATATTAGCATGGGCTGTAGGAGAATATTTGGTTTGTGATGGGTAAAATGATTGTTTGTAGACCAAATACATCATTAATTACTCACTTGGATCTGTCTTTCCATGTTTTATTGATTGTTACATTGGTCTTTGATGAATAAACATGAATTAAATGGTTGTTTTACCTCCTTAGTTTTCTTCCATCCTAACCGCCATCTTTGTCTTTCTAATGAGCCTGCTATATCTTATTATGAAACATCGCAAATACATGATAAAAACAGGGAGCCCAGTTTCTGTTGTATTTTCTTTTTACTAAAAATTAAGAGGGTTGGCCCAAAGTGGGCGTTGCCCCCCTCTCAACCAATGAAATGTTTTGTATGGGTTATGTACCACATGATCACTTTGAATTGCTTTGAGCTCCGTGCCAGTTGTTTTGTCATCATACGGCCTTGTTTCAGATTATGGGCCCAAAGTTGTTTTGCGAACTCCTTGGAAAACAATTACACTCAACTGGTTCTTGTCATTGTCGTCAAATAAAACGTTCTCGATCCCAATACGAGTATTGCTTTTTACCTTATATTATTACTTAAATTACTGTCAATAAAAATGTTCTTCTTAGAAACCCGTTTACTGCTAAGCACTTAAAAGAATGTTTTAGCGCATGATTAAGAAATGGCGAGCTAACATTGGCGCTAACATTTGTTTACTGTTTTGAAAATATGGACAGCTCAGCTTGAAATATATCGGAAATCCAAATACTGCTATGCATCTTATAACTTAGTATGCAATTAAAACATTGGACCCTAATGAACTCTAATGAAGTATCCAAAATAAGACGCTTTTAAATCAAAATATTTTTAAACAGTGATACGAGTTACTTAAACCTAAGACAATCAACGGCTGCATTTTGTATGATGAAATAGCTCATGACAGGAGATTCGATTCGTTCATGTCCTTCAGATAGTGAAATTAGCTACATTTACAATTTATAATAAGAAAAATCCCTTGAAAAAAAAACAAATGAAGGGGACGTGGTAGTTTCCTTATATAGATATGAAGGGGACGTGGTAGTTTCCTTATATAGATGAAGGGGACAGGGTATGTATGTTTTAGTTTCCTTATATGGAGATGGCACGTCATCATCTGGCATCAAGGTTAGCACGATGAAATTGTACTTTGGGCCTACCCTTTTAATATTTAGTAAAGCAGAATACTGATCAACAGAAAATGGGCTCCCTGTGTTAATGAGGTATTTGCGGTCTTTCCTAATAAAATATTGCAGCCTCAGCAATAAAACAAAGATGGCAAGTTTTATCGAAGGAAAAGGAGGTAAAAAGACTATTGAATTCATGTTTATTCATCTAACAATCAATAAAATATGGATAGACAGATCCAAGTGAGTAATTAGTTATTCACTTGGTATACTAACAAGCATTTTCCCCATCACAAACCAAATATTCTCCTACAGCCCATGATACTAGCATGAGCTTGGTTTGGCTTTTCTGCATTTCAATCCCATGATGCACAATTGTGATGCATCCGCAGAAAATGCTATTACTATGAATAACTGACTGACATAATAAATGAATGAATGATTTGAATGAATGACAGAATAATTGAATGAATAACAAAATTAATTAATTAATCATTGATAGAATAGATAAATGAATGAATCAATGAACAAAATAATTAACAGAATGAATGAGTGCATGAATGAACAAATGAATGAATGACAAAATAAAATAAATAAATTGATTAATTATTGAAAGAATGAACACATGAATGAACGAACGAATAAATTAAAGAATTATTGACAGAATGAATGAATGAATAAATGAATGAATGAATAAATGAATGAATGAATAAATGAGTGGATGAAAGAATGGATGAATGAATGGAGGAAGGAAGGAAGGAAGGAAGGAAGGAATGACAAATTACATGACAATAAATTGACAAAAGTTTAGCTTGTAGAGCTGCTCAAGCCACATTATATATTGCCTTAAAAAATGAAATTCTAACTCTATAAGCTGAGCAGGTTTTTATGACAAAACTAGATGTATATTATTGGAAAATAAAAACTAGCATAAATACCTTTTAGTTTCAAACGTGCTTTCATTACAAATGAGCTTGTAATTCATTCTTGTATAGTGTTTTGTTTCTTTACCAGGTCAGTGGTTCAGAGTGCTATCATATCAATCAATCCCATGATGCTTTGTTCCTAGTAGAGCAAAAAGGAAAAAAAATGTCACTTTTACTGTGCAAACCCTCAAACTCATGGTACCCGACAGGGCAGAAAAGTGGGTTCTACTTTCGATGTTTATGCGCTAATAAGCTTTATATTTCAAAAACAGGCTCTTTTGGGGCTGTTTAACAAAATACCAAAATTTAAGGAAATTTAAGGAATGCGTATTTGAGATATAACGCCTTGAAGGTTGGGAGAGATGATACTTTGATCAGCATAAAAACTATTAAAAAAAATTAAAAAAATCGAGCACCGCTTTAAAGAGTAGGGAAAAAAATCGTGCATAAGAAAAGAGCCAGACTTTGTCCAAATTATATCCAAAAAAATTCCTGCACAGCCATGAGGCTTTAAAAAAATTCCTGTACAAAATAAATTGCCTAGCCTGCTTGCAGCCGAACTAACTGACTGTTAAGTCAGAGAGAAAAGTCCGACTGCACGCAGGCTATAAATTGCCCAGTCGCCCCTCAAAAGTCTAATTGTCCGTCCCTTAACCCTTAGGGTTAAAAGGGTTGTCTCTTCGTTAGTCACATTCATTGTAATCTGTACCAAGAGAATATGAAGTAAGCTTACTTTTTTACTTTTTTACTTTTTTACTTTTTTACTTCTTACTCAATTTTGACCTCTCCTACCGTCCCAAAGGATATCGAAGGGACATTTCATTATTTATTTCATTACTGCATGCTACACTATCCACATCCGGGCGCTAGGACACTGTGACGGATTGGGTTATAGAGTTCATTAATCATTGATTAACTTATTAAAGGTGAGTAATCGCTAACGAAGCGACGCCGGCGCTGCTTGGCACGGATAGTGTAGCGGCAAGAGAATATGAACTAAGAGAAGGAATTCTCTTTGGCAGCGGAAAATACTCAGAGCGTAAAGACCGTTGGTTGGAAAAGACGTTTCCTTTTAAGATAAGTAAGCCCTAATTAGTATCTTTTTTTAGAAACAAACATGTATCAGTGAACTAGTTTAGTATCTACTAATAAGTGAAAAAAACACACGATATATAGCCCAATCCGTCTGTCCTAGCTCCCTTGCCTAAATAAGGGGCTGTGCAATAATTATCGGGAGGGGGGTCCTAAAATTCTCCAAATTAGGCTTAAATTGAAGCTAGCCCCCTCCCCCCCCCCCCCCCGTGCTAAACGTAAAATAACTTCTCACCCCTCCCCCTCTTGAAATGAAATAACTATCGACCCCCCTCCCCCCTCCATACATCATGATACATCGCGAGAATGCTAATATTGTGAGATGTAAAAGTGAGGCCATTAAAATACTACAAAAGTGTGAACAAATAAAACAAAGATAAAATAACTGATCATGATGAAAGCTTGTTTTCTAAAAGAAGTGGGAAACTCCAAATTGTATTGAGCTGTCATCCTAAATTCAACTCAGTAACACTGCACTTTATTACTGCTGGTATTGAAACATTAGAGATTTGTTGGATAACGTGGATAAAGCAATGGAAAAGTACTATGCTACCTATATGATTGGATCAAAACAGAAGTCATCAGTTTTACGGAAGAAAAAAGAAAATAAGAAAAAAGCTGAAAAACGCAAATCCTCGGCAACAGAACATACCTAAGGAAGAAAAGGGCTATATGTTATATTTAATTCCTTAGGAGGAAATCCTTCAGCAAAATGAATACAGCCCTGACCGAGATATATGGCACCCTACAACTTGATAATATTGATGAGGACACTCTACTGATATTTACATCTCAAACTAACAAATCCTGCCTGAGGGATCTCTTCTTTCTTCAAAATGTTTTATTGGGGAAGCCAAGGAGCTTGTTCAGAACTTCTGTTTTTATCCTTGACATAGCACTAAATATCATGAACATAAAGCTAGAAGAATTGTTACAAAGCAAAACAAAAAGACATGACATTGTCAGTTGTCTTATATACAGTCAATCAATGTGGCATAACTTTACCACAGTACAGTATAGGAAATTTGTGACTTGTACTGTTTTTAGTTACTGTTTTTGTATTGTATTTATCACAAAGGATACTCAGTTTATACATTATATTTCAACACATATGGTTTTGAGGTTGCACCTGTGACAAGTTGTGTTCTTTATACAGTAAAAAAATATAACAATGAATGTTTATTTTAAATAGTACATTTATATGCATCTTTTCAATTTTATAGTGAACAAATTCCCAAATTGACTTATGAACCCCCCCTCCATATTTAAGCAATTAGCTTCTAACCCCCCTACCCAACACTCCAATTTAACTTTTGACCCATCCTATTAATTTTAGAACCCCCCCCCCCCCTCCCCCTCCCGATATAATTATTGCACAGTCCCTAAGTTTAAGGGATACTCATAAATCAGGTTAAGGGATACTCCTAGTTCAGATAATGCTACTCCTAAATCAGATTAATCAGATTACTCCTAGTTCAGGTAAGGGATATTCGATACTAGCTCAGGTAAGGGATAGTGCTACATCAGGTAACGGGATACTCCTAGGAGCAGGATACTAGTACTTACTGAAGAAACAGAAAAAGCGCGCGCGTGCTGTGTGCAGTTATAAAGCACGTGGAGTTTGGCAGAACACGAGAGGAGTGTTAGGAAAAGCACGACGCGTAGCGGAGAGTTTTTCGACATTTTTCGAGTGTTATTTATAACTCCACACAGCACAGCAAGCAAGTCGTTTTATTTTTTTATAATAAAATACAAATTACAATAACCGTTATTTTGGATAGGAATGACACAACTGAAAGTAAGCGCGCGTGCTGTGTGCTCTCATAAAGCATGCGTACATGCTCCCAACCCAACCAATCAGAACCCGAGATTCATAACAGTTATTTTATAAAATGGCATATAACATCTTAGTGATGGTGAGGGAGTGACACATTTGCATATTCAGACCCCTCGCACATAATCCCGAATACTCCATTTTACAGTTCCGTTCCAAGCCGAGGCTGGAGTTTCCGCGCATGATAAAAAGTATAGTTTTGCTATGCGCGGAAACTGCAGCCTCGACTTGCAACTATTATTCGTGGTCACTCGAACGGAACTGTAAAATGGAGTATTGGCTACTGAAGGAGTACGCTGAACTTCTGGTTTTCGCAGACAGAAGGATCATACAAACGCCTTCTCCAATCAACAGCAACCTATCCTTGAAAACCGGAAAGGAGTTTCCAAAATTGTCCAGCACTCGAAGCTGCTAGGTGTTACAATTTCAAGTAAGGAGCAGGTCTGTGGAATAGTTAAGAATGCATGGGCATCGAAACGGCTGCATTTTCTTGTGCAACTAATAAGGGCAAAGCTTCCTTGCGGGGATTTAGTTCTTTTCTATATCACATGCATTAGATCTATCCTTACTTGAGTGCCGGTTTTTTTACTCAGCATCATTAAGGCATGGCTCTCAGATGAAAAACTGATTATATCATAGCCAGTTTTCTACGAATCTTCCCCAAACTTGGCAAGTTAATGTCTTTTGTGAAAAGAAGGAACCTTAGGGTCTTGGTTACCATGGAAACTAAGTCACGTGACCACAAGGCCCCCATCTTGGATTTTTAAACAAGCCGTTTGTAAACGTACCGAAACATCTTTAAGGTGACTGCCTACTTTTGGAAATTGATTTAAGCTTTTTAAAAACTTCGATTTTCCGAATTGAAATTTAATGCTGATTCCAAATCTGGAAAGAAAAATAGGGTGTCCCAAGATCGTTTTCGAGATAATCAGCATTTAATGGAAGCCTACGCACGAGCTTTTGGAGTAAAAATTGCGCCACCGGAAGTGATTAGAAAAAAATTAAGATTAATAAGATAATAGTTATTTGCAGACTATATGATTGCACGAACGAAGGCTAATCAATCATTCTACAATAATACATGGATATTTTCGACAAAAAGACAGAGAGATACATTGATTTGTCATATTTTGTAGTTTCGGTGCTCTTAAAAAATCTCATAAAGTCGAACAAAAATCCCTACAAAAATCTATTTTTTCACGTGTTCCTGATTTAAACTTTTCCTAAAATGTTGATATAACCTAGATTTTTAGGTGTTTTTTCGAAAGAGCTATCAAAAAATATAGAGTCCCGTGTAAAATTTGAGGGTTTTGCCCTGTTGAAGCTCAAAACACGTATAGTTCTTCAATAAAATCTTTCGCACATCGAGGGCTCAAATCGAACGTTCAAAAGTAGGCAGCCACCTTAAAAGTCATGAAAATGCAGATTACTATTCATATTTACAATGCCTATATGGATCTAATTGGATATCTTGGAAATTATTTTAAGTTTAATTTTTAGAATATTTTCTATTTTTTCCAAAAAATTAAAAATATTCTAAAAATTAAACTTAATATAATTTCCAAGATATCCAATTAGATCCATATAGGTATTGCAAATATCAAAAGGAATATGGATTTTCAGGACTTTTGAAGTAGTTTCAATACGATTACAAACGATTTTTTAAAAAAATCCAAGATGGCGGCCTTGTGGTCACGTGACCTGGTTTCCATGGTAACAGATATGCGGTAATTGCTTGCCTTGAAGAATTACTACTACGAGCCAAATTTGGGAAAGATTCATAGTAAACTGTCAAAGATATGAATAAATAACTGATTTTCCATCACTTCCTCAAAAGAGCCATGCCTTAATGGTGCTGAGTATACGCACTACCCGCGTACTTGCAGTGCGAACTAGAACGTGTTCAGAAAATGACTTTGTCAATCACCTGCCTCTATCTTATCATGATGGAATAAATAAAATAAGCATACCCACTATTTTTCTTCATAGTGAAGCTATTTCTAGCAATGATTTAACTCTGTCGTTAGCAATAAGGACAATAGGCTGAACAAGTTATTGCCTGCTATAAACCATGTTCCGTCCGTATTCCTTAAAGAAGATTGCGATACGCAATTCGTAGATTAGGTAGCAATCGTTTTAAAAACACTCTCATCATGTCTTCTTGTCACATGAAGAACAACGGTTAGAACCAGTACTGTTATAGAAATTTTAAGTACGTTTTCTGTATTTGACCAGAAATTCGACCAGAGATTTGACTAATAAACTATACAGCTGATCTGCGCAGTATATCAAGCAACTTATGCTGCTGCTAATAAGCTACAATAACTCACAAGTTAACAATAATAACCACGTGTTAAAAATAATGAAATGTGCCTCCTTATTATAGCCCGAGTGCAGCCGAACTAACTGTTAACTGTAACGAGAGAAAAGTCCGGCTTCACGCAGGCTACCTTATTAACGCCTACCAAAGAAAGATTATGTGCTTACTCGATGTCTATAGTCGGATGCGAGTGAATGATAACAACGGCTTTAGAGTTCTAGCGAGTTTCGTTTTATTAACTATGCTACGATAGGTCATGATACAGAACTGGGGGCGTTTTTGTAGCCGTTTTCATTGGCTAAACTGGGCAAATGCACTGTTATTCGTATAGAACGGTCTGAACCCAGGTGATTGAATGTTAATCGAAGTATTATGATCATTCGGGTGGATGTAGTCCTGAGAAGGACTGTTTGATGCGACTGACTTTTCGACAACCTGAGCGTAAGTCATCTTCAGAGTCAAGTGAAGAATAAAGTCAGATTGGTCATATTTTAATTGGACAGGTCTTGTTGATATGGGATTAATTAGGCTGCTATATAATTAATTGGTAATGGGATTTTATGCTCCCCAATCAAGAAATATTAGACTCGAAAAATTCCTCTGACTGCCAAATTGGACTCGGCCTACGGCCTCAGGCAATTTTGTCAGTCCTCGGAATTTTCCTCGTCCAATTATTTCTTAATTGGACAGCATGGAGTCCTATTACATATACTAATTACCTGGATTTGCGTTATTGGCGGCGTTAGTCTAATGAGTGCGAGTCGCTGTTTCGGTGTTGTGGGCGGATTTATTGTTTCTAATAAGCCTATTGTACGGAGCGGTTTAGTGGATGATGCTCAAACTTGGTAAACCAACTCTCCAGTACAAGTCGTTGCTGGCTATTGTTGCCAAAAGAAAGGCATTCACTGGATTCCCAGTTTATCTACTGTTCATCCTGATATTAAACGATCTACCCGTCTCACCAATATATGTTGCTTCATGAGGTGCTTGGCGAGACGGGTAGATCGTTTAATATCAGACGTAAAGAACATCAAATTGCTGTTCGGAAAAGGACTACAGGGCTACATCCACCCGGATGATCATAATACTTCGATTAGCACTGTTATTTACCATGTAGTTATCGTGATGCGTAACACACCATCTAGTACCTCAAATAGCTGATAATAAACTATTAAGACTACATTACGAACATAAGTCTACATATTTTGCCCGAGGCAATGGATAAACTATCAGCCTGGGCTACTAAAGGCGCCGTCCACACTTATCCGGATATTTCTGAAAACGGTTTTTTCTTCTTCTTTTCTTTGCCATGAAAACGCAACTTTTGGAAATCGGAAGCGACTGAACACACGACACGAAGACGCTAAGTGTGGACAAGAATTTTTTTTGAAACACGAAGCCTCAATAAGACTTTATATTTTAGGAGTCAAGGCTATTGAAGCACAAAAACTATGCATAATATGCGCTATGTTAATACTTCGACATGGTCGAATCTAAAGTATTTGAAATCAAGAAATCGTTTTCACTTTATGGAAAAGAAATCGACCAAATTTAGTATAACTAGTGATTAAGACGTATCAAGAGAATGTTAAGTAAGCTTAATTCATATTCTCTTGGACGTATTTAATACATTAATAGTCAGAGGATTGATAAAATATTCGAGTTATATTAATAGCGTGTGACGTGAATTTACGTTGAAGTATTGTAATTGAAATTCAATAGTAATATTTACATAAAAATAAACCCCGACAATAGATGATTATTTATTTTCAGACGTTTGTTCGGAGTATTTCGCTGGATCACACCACTGCAACGTTGATTAGCGAATTATTTTGGAGTTGTGAACCGGCTGAACGTTGGATCTATCGGAACACATTGGATATGCAGTGTAGGACTTAATGAATTACCAAAAGCTAGTTTACCGAGACAAGGAAACTGAAGAGTCATTATCGTCATCGAAGTTTCTTGTGATGAATTCACATGTTCAGCAAAGTGGCGGTAAAAAAGCTATCAAGAATACGAAAAAATCCGGCATACGAGCGAGATTCAAATTGTCATCACAGGACGCTCACAATGCTATTGATGCCTTTGAAAACTTCATCAAGAAAAAGTCTAAAAACAAGTGTATGCAGCTTCGGTTGCAATTGTCATAACTTTGATTATATTCTTTACTGCACTCTACTATGGCAACTATTTGGTCGTGTTGATAGTGATAGCTGTTTGGATAACGACTTGACTAGCTATACGCTACTTTAAACTTCAAAATACTGCACATGGAATCTCTACTTCAGCATTCTTCGAAGTCACTGTCGGACTTATGTATCGCTAAGAAAAACTTCGTTGAGATTTATTGAAACACGATAAAAATGTATTCAGTGGAATGAAACAAGAAATGAAAGGTTGAAGCTACGAATATTAATGGCAGAAAGTTTTTTTGGAGGGCAAAAGATTATTATCCTGATTGAAAAAAAATACAAGCGAAGCTTACGTTTTGAACAGATGGAGAGTACTTTGACTTCGAAGTCCATTGGAAACCTTTGTTTCGTAAAATAGTGACCCCATTTATAGCAAGAATTTAATGAAAAATATCAAACTCTAAAATCAATTCTTAAAAATCGCCACATGTTTTTGGTATTTCTAATTCAAAGCAGTAGGCAAATTAAATTTTGAATTGAATAGACATGCAAGAGTATTCGCATACTTAACAGCTTGCAAAGGATTGATAGGGTCTTATATAAGTGTGATTTCAGTAGAAAAGTGAATCCATTAACC
>NW_028292571.1:3295294-3383175 GCF_029948245.1 Actinia tenebrosa | reverse complement strand
GAAAAGAGGTCCCTCGGAGATGAAACCTTGAAAACGAGTGGAAATCATTGTTGTTTCCCGCGCTGCTTTCATTCTTTCTGTATATTATATTTTTTCAACATATTACACTCAATTTGAAGAATCGTTGTCGAGGTTCAGAAAACATAAACATAGAAGCTGAGACAGAAATGGCACATGGGGAAGTGACTTATTAGATGCATGCTGTGACCTGGACCAGGGGTATCATCCACTGTTTTTTAATACGCGTTTGGCTTATAAAACCGGACTGCATGGATGGCGCAAATGGACAAAATGATAATATAATCATGTAATTTCCATGTGCCATTTCGCGTCTCAGCTTCTATGTTCTATGTTTCGAACCCGCAACGATTCTTCGATTGAGTGTACATAGCAAAAATATCTCTACTTTTCCCACAAGAATTGCAACTGAAAGGTATGACAAATTATTACACTTTATTGAGGCACATTTGTTTTTCATTCATTCTTTTTTCTTTTTCTCCTTCTCCTTCTCCTTTATCGATGTTTTTCAGGATTTATTATAATTTCTAAACTTTTCTCATGAGAGTCAAAATCGAAAAGGTATTTATTTGATTTTTGAGGCGCGGCTATAAATTGGGGAATTTATTATTTTTAGGAATGGCTCTCAGGTAGTGCTGAAAAAATGATTTAGTCGACATATACACGGTTTGAGCTAACCCCTTTTTTGGCCGATTCTCGTTTTTGAAACAAGGTTTGGCAGCTCTAACTTTACAAAAAATTAATTGCTTTCCTAAAAACTGTCCATTTTATTTATAAAATCGTATTAAACTCAAACTTTATTTATTGACATCCCTTAATTCATTCTTTCTTGTTGGCTTTTTTCGGTCATGGGTTTTTCCCCTGGTTCTACGTTTTCCTCTCTCCGCAAACGAATTCCACTTTTAAATTCTTATTGATCGACTAGAAAGCTTCCCAGACCACAACTTCTATTCGCCGTTGAGGGAATGAGCAATCACTCCTGGAAGGGAACGAATCAGGTTTCTTTTTCGAACTTTTCAAGACATTTAAGAAAAAATAGTTGCCGTCGTTATATGAGTTGCTCAAGTAACCTTAATTTGTTTTAGCTATCTCGGTTTATTGATTTTTGTAAAAGAATATATAAAGAAAATAATAAATGAGATATAAAATATTTAAAAACATTTCAAGTCGTAAATATAAACTTTTAAAAGCTTTCTCACCGACATATAAGGCTTTTTCAACGGATTTTGCTTTTATTGTCGGAAAAGGATAGGAAAAAAATAACGAAAAAGGTAATATTCAGATATTTATCTCAGATTTCCAGATTTTTTTTAGAGCGAGATTGGGTTTGTGTGTCTGTGTTCGTAATTAGAGAGAAACATAAAAACGAATGTCGTGTGCTGTCGTTGATCAAGTTTCCCAAAGCTACTCGCTGAAAGATCAAAAAAAAACTAAACTTTAATCTGATTATCTGAAATTTTCTTCTATTTGGATGGAATCGAGGTTAGCGGAACAAAAATAAACTGAACTTGGGAAGGTTATAATGGCTAATGGGCTAGACAGTAAGATAGAGAAACATAATCTGCTCTTGTTAAGCAATCTAATGTTCAGTGTCGTTGTGACTAGCTTTTTAAACAGCTTAGGGGAATCCTATATCCACGTTAAAAACAAAAAAAAAAAACAAAAAAAAACAAAACAAACAAACAAACAAAAAAACAATTGGGATCAACACGTTATATCCTTTTAAAAACTATTTTTATTTTCTTGCTTATTTAACTTTTACTCATGATATAGGTTTTTATTATCATATATAATGGTGTGGAATTATTAGACTATGATTTCCCTTCACGATCATATGTCTCGTTTTATAATATTTATATAAGAATGCATGTTTTCCAATGGCCTCTTTTTAAAAACAATAAACTAAGATCAAAACAAAAAATAATTCAGATCAAAAACTACCACAGTAAAATTGCGATCACGAAAACCATTCTGTTACTAATACAAATACTAACTTCTCATGCAATTCTTAAAAAGCGATTCAGTTAGACTGCAGCCTCTTACTTTAAGCGATTCCGGCTCAAGGTATGGCAAATTAAGCCTTTTTGAAAGATCAGACTATGACTTGACTGAAGTCGAATGAAATCCCTCCATTCCTTGCAAAATTGTTAAATTTTTCGTTAAATATATATGGTATATAATCTTAAATCCATCAAGGATTTTTCAAGAATGTCCAAGAAAGAAGTCATTACACTCTTTCGTCAAAGACGAAAATCTCATAAGCTTCTGATAATTGAGCCGATTAATTTATCATATGAATTCAGTTTTTCACAAAAAAATGTGGGAGACTTTTACATTCTGTAAAGTAAGTTTCTTTAGTCAGTGGAGATTTTACACTCTCACGTCAAAGACGAAAATCACATAAGCTTCTAATATTTAAGAATAATTTATGTTATGAATTCAGCCCGTTTTTTCACAAAAAAACCATGGAGACTTTCACATTTTGTAAGTAAGTTTCTAATTAGTCAGTGGAGATTTTACACTCTCACGTCAAAGACAAAAATCACATAAGCTTCTAGGTAATATTTAAGAATATATATATTAATTTATGAAAAATTCAATTGCTTCAAAAATCGTAGAGACTTTTACATTTTGCAAGTAATCAGTTTTGGAGAGTTTTTAATGCGATTCAGTAATGCATAACGAATTCAGTTTAGATTATACAAAAATTGTGTAGACTTTTACATATTGTAAGTAAGTTTCCGTTCTTGGAGATTTTACACTTTTATTTCAAGGACGAAAACCTCATAAGGTTTTAATAACTAGAAATAATTTATGATGAATTCAGATTGAATCTATACTACAAAAATCGTCGCGAGACTGACATCCAATCGAAAAAACTTAACATACGTGAATATTGACTTTTGATTATTATTTATTATTCTTTTCGCCAGGGTTTTCCCTTTTCAATGCAAGTGTCATTTCTCTGACTATAACTTCTTTGTCGGTATTCCTTTATCGTTAAGAAGGCAAATGAATATAAATTAAGAGAGAATTCTTTTCGTATTCAAGCAGTGAGCGCAAAAAACTATTTTCTTGAAGAAAGTCTGTTGTACAAGGCTAAAATCTTGTTATTCAGAAAGTTTAACTTGTTTGAAAGTGGAGATGACCGATGAAAGTGGAATCAAAGTGTTATATTAACCCAAAGCAAAAATTTTATTCGAAAATGAGGTTTAGGCCTTCATTTGCTTATTTCCCATATATTTTCTATAAAAAAAGCCTGACAAAGCAACATTCAAACACAAATGCAACAAAACATCTTTGTACAATTGAAAATACCGCTTCAAACAGGCATCTTATCATAGTACATCAGTTTCTAACTGTTAAAAAAGGTTTTGAGTGTCAACCCAAACGAAAATTGGGATCAAATTAAAATTCATACGAAAGTCTAGTTTTTGGCGCTTTTTCCCATTATTGCTCATTATTGAAAAAAAAGTTCCTCTTAAACCTAAACAGATTACATGATTCGTACTCAAGAGGTTTGTAGGCAAACGTCATGCACAAGAGATATCTGGAAGTCAAGGCGATGCTTGAAACAACGGCTTTCGAAATGGAGCTTTCCTTATACATAATCGCCATTAACGTTCCGCCAAGTCACAAAATTCAATGTTAACATCGTCATCTTAATGACAACTGTAAGCTATGTCTATTGCTGTAAATGATATAGATTTTGTTGTTTCACCTAAGGGAAGTGCTTCTTTTACGTGCCTTTTAAATTCACGTTAAAAATGTATTTAGACCTTATTTTCAAATCAATTTAGCTATAATTTGCATTGACTTATTGGTTGCTGTAATGTTCCATTTTTTCCCCTTCTTGTCATTAAGGGTATTTCCAAAAATTCTTAACAGCTTGTAGTTTTGTTCCATAGCATTAGGCGGTAAACAATTACAGTGTTATTAGAAGAATTAGGTGCTAAAAAACGCTTTATGTGCTTCGAGTCTATTTTTGGGTTAATTTTTTGATAGCATTATGAAATGACATTCACTTCACAGTGTTTTGCAACTATTGTAGAAGGTGCTCTGAGTCTATTTATGGATGCTCTTTTTCATAGCTTCCGGTGAACATTCACTTATATAATATCTCAGTTTGGAACTAGCTAGAAGGAGAAGAACCTAGGTGCATAAGCACCCAATCTATGTTAAGGTGAACTTTTCGATGGCATGATGATTGCAGTTAGAAATAAATAAAGACTAAAAGCATTTCTTCGTGATCTTTTTGATGATGCCAATGTTTTCAATTAGAAGACAGAATAAAGAATGAACACCACCCAATGTTTGCTATTAAAAGAAATAACAATAAAGGTTGATGAGTCAACTTTATTTTCATAATATGAATCCAACCTACAAAAACCTTTACAACAATAAAGGTGTTTTCAGTAGTGCTTTGCCCTTGGGCAATAATTAAAAATAAATATCATTTTTTTAAGAAAAAAAAAAACAAACATTGTTCCTACAGGAAGACTCGCTCGTTCATCAAATAATGAAAACAAATGAACTTTTGAATTCATATAATCAATATAAGGATTTTTTCATATATATATATCATATACAAGATACTCAATTTCCCGTGTATGACGACCACATTTATTATTATTATTATTATTATTATCATTATTATTATTATTATAATACAATTAAATGTGAAAAAAGTATGATTAATGTTTTTAGTATCTTTCAAGTACTTTAATGTAAAAGATTCAAGTAGCTAATCGTAAATTGCCTATATATAGCGAGATTTACGATGGAATTTGGAAAACATAATAAAGTTTACATTATTATTATTATTATTATATATATTATTATATATTATTATTATTATATATATTATTATATATTTATTATTATTATTATTATTATATATTATATCTATACGTCGTATAATCTATATAGATACCAAATACAATTTTTTTGTTAGTGAGAAATTAATGTAGAAGTATTATTATTATTACTGATTGTATCTTGAGAATTATTATTGTCAATAAAGTTTATTAATTTAAAAAAAAAAAGGAAAAAAAATATTATTATTATTTTATTATTATTATTATTATTATTATTATTATTATTATTATTATTATTATTATGGGGAACTTTATTGATAAAATCTCACTAAATGTATCAACATTCATACGGGCTTAGCCTAGGCAATGTGGGACTAAGTATTACTATATAGTATTTACATTATTATAAAAGTAATAAATAAAAATGAAAAAATAAAAAAATAATTTTCAATAATCTATAAAATGGGTATGATACAAAACAGAAAAAAAAAAGATAAAATATACTAAAAGTTATCAATTGAGTATATAGTACATGAAGCTAAGATCAACTTTGAGTTCTTCAAAACTAAAATGAGTCTCTCTTAGAACTACAAACACATTAAACGTTTAACAATTTCACAATTCTAATTATTATATTATATCTATTATTATCATCATTATTATTGTTATTATTATATTATCATTATTATTTTCATTATTATTGTTATTATTATTATTATTATTATTATCATTATTATTATCATTATTATTATCATTATTATTGTTATTATTATTATTATTATTATTATTATTATTATTATTATTATTATTCCTTTATTTCACAGCAAAATAAGAATATTACAACTCTTTTGCTGGTATACATTGACCTTCAGCTCGAGATTCTACCCGGCTCCTGAGATCTAGAGCTGAAGTACTCAGTGTGACGGCACTATATTTCAAATGCCGCGACAGCGCGAGTTCGTTGAGTTAACGCAAAGGAATGAGAACGGAGAGTAACTTTACAAAACAATTTATTGAATCGCACGACTGAATAATTTTAACTAATACAACTTGAAATCGTAAATATCACACGCTAGGAAAATAAATATCACTAAGTAACCAATACCAATCACACATACTAAGCGATTAAATATAGGATATCACACTTCTAAATTAACTCACTATTTTGGTTACACTCCACACTCGGTAACAAGAGAAGAGGTGCACTCATACCTTATAAAGTTGTTGGAAGCGTACCAAGTTGTTGTAGCATTCGGGTTCCCGACTAACACACCAAACTAGCGTGGTAACTCTCCTTTTATAGTCCAAGGATCTTGAAGGACAGCTGCCAGTCTAGCTCAGTTTTATCTTAACAACCAGTATGTCGTGCACCCCCCTTACTTAGCCTAGTTGGTAACTATGCAGTGAGAAATCTTAGTTTTCTTACCACTTCGTAATGAAGTACATAAAAACGTACATACTCCTAAAAAGACTAACTCTTTGTTTACCATCTTATGAAAAGAAATCAAACTTTAACTCAATTTGGTACGGGAATAACTTAGTTAGAATTTCCGAAATGGTAAACAGAAAATATCGTAAACAAGTCATAACCTAAGCTAAAATATTAAAATGATATTTAAGGACAACCCAGATTTAAGCGTCTGTGGCAACCGCGTATCCAACAAAACTAACTAATTTCTAAAGAGATCGTAGGTTAATGAAGATTTAGCGCTAATGAGCACATGGCTAAACAATACGCGAACTAACCCGAATATTCCCGTGAGATCGTTACAATCGGAACCGATTTGTTAGCGCATCGTTTCAGCCATGCACAATCTATTGCTGCGGATTAACTCGTTATTCTTTGTAGTAAGAAAAGACTTCCTAAAGTTACTATAACTTTTATCCTGCTATTATGACCAACTGGGCTTGAATTTGACTTATTGACTAAATTGAATTAAATATTGAACGGTTGAGCTAATCATTAACTCGGCTAAAATTCTCTGTCGTCACATCAGTCTTCTTAAGATGTGTGCCGTGCCTAAAAGTACAGATTTCTGTAGGTCTAACAAGCTTATACTATCAAGTTCTAGTCTCTGAACATGATCCTAAAACTGTTTTGATATTGTTCAGAGCGATCCAATGACTATCGGAACTACCATGGTCTTCATCCTCCACAATCTTTCTATTTCTATTCTTAGGTCTTGGTACTTGTCAATCTTTTCCATTTCCTTTTGATCAATTCTATGGTCCATAGGCACTGAGATGTCAATCAGTTTCGCCTTCTTCTTGCTCTTATCTACGACTATGATGTCCGGTCTTCTTGCTTCAATCTTCTTATCCGTGTAAACATTAAAATTCCATAGGATCTTGACCTTTTCGTTTTCCACTACTTTCTCTGGTTCGTGTTCCCACCAATTATCTGCAGTGCACTGTATTTGGTGTTTCTTACATAGGTGCCAATGTATTGTTCTTGCCACTTTGTCATGTCTGTCTTTATACCCTCTCCCTGCTAGTCAGTTTGCGTCCAGCTACAAGGTGGTCCACAGTTTCCGTCTTTTCATTACATAACGGGCACAGCGATGAATCACTACTGTTGTACTTGCTTCTCAAGTAGTTGGTACATAGGTAGTGCTTGGTCCTGTGCAGCAGTGAGTACTCCTTCCGTCTCCATTTTAATGTCTCCTTTCTTTAGCCAGAGCCAAGTGCTCTCTTTATCCATCTTGTCCTCGCACGTCTTGATGTAGTTCCCGTGTAAAGGCTTGCCTGTGTATCTCTCAAGTCTTTCGTTCTGCCTGCGCTGTTGGTATTCTTTCTTGGTCTCTTCTGATTCTTTCACGGTATCCTTTACAATATTCCATAGAATTTCATATTTGCTGACATATTCGTTCAGGGAAAGTTCTTCCTCTCTTACAGTGTCCTCTACGGTCTTAAATCCTCTTCCACCCATAGATCTTGGAAGGTAGATGCGATCTATGTCCGCACGTGGATGTAGCCCTCGATGCATGGCTACTATTTTACGCGTCTTTCTGTCTAGAGAGTGGAGTTCTTCGTTGGTCCAATTTACTATTCCAGCTGTGTATCTTATTACTGGAACAGCATAGGCGTTAATGGCAGAAATCTTGTTTGTTCCTGATAACTTTGACTTAAGATAATCTCCTTTTGTATTCTAGTTGGGCGCTATTCTTTACTTTCTGATGGTTGATATCTTCCTTCTCTAACACTCCTAGATATCTATAGTGATCATTACCGTCCAAGTTCTTTATCTGCTGACCATAGGGTAGCTTTATCCTATCCCTCTCTACCACCTTTCGTCTTCTTACTCCTACTCTGGCGCACTTCTCTACCCCGAATGTCATCCCAATATCTGTACTAAATATTCGTACAGAGTGTAGTAGTGACTCGATTTTTTTCTCGTTTTTCCCATAGAGCTTCGTATCATCCATGTAAAACAAATGATTCAGTACATTACCATTGTTCAACTTGTAGCCTTTCCTTGTGTTGTTCAGTATGGACGTCAATGGTATGAGACATATGATGAATAGTAACGGTGACATCGAGTCTCTCTGGACTAATATTCCACGCTTTATCTCAGAATGACCACATGATTCTCCGTCTAACTTTAGCTCAGTCCTCCACTGCGACATTGCTCTCTTCATGAATCCTACGATCGATGGCTGAGCCTTGATGTTTTCGAGGGAAGCGATTATCCAGCTATTATCATTATTATTATTATTATTATTATTATTATTATCATTATTATTATTATTATTATTACATAGCGATAATACACGGTCTGTGAACCGACAGAGACATGCTCAGTCGTGCAAAATCGTTCAAAAATATTTTATAAAAGCAATATAAAACAGCTGCTTAAATATCTGTATTGTGATATAAACACTCTGGGAGCTGTAGAGCAAACGAGAAACAAGAGGAAAACTTGGCTACGACTTGTGTTCCGAAGCTCTCAGTGCTTCTTTCGTGCACTACAGCGACCCAAAAGATTCTTTTGTTGACAACAGAATTATCAGTGCAACTGGCAAATTTCACGATCTAAAGAATGTTTTCACAGACAATAAAGTGTCCATGAAAACTAGAAAAAAAATCTTAGAATCCTGTATTTTAGATCTAGACTTCTTTATTGCACGGACGGAAGCACAATTACCGAATGAGGAAGAACTGAAAAAACTCGAAACATGCTGGTACGGCCTTCTAAGAAGGATGATAAAAAATGGCTGGCGGAGAAAAACAGATAGTGATGGTGAAGAAACGTTTGCACTCAAATACAAAAATACTGATGTTGAAAGGATAATTGGGACTCCACCACTACGGAATTTCTCATATGTTCGATATTTAAAATATATTGCACATAATATGTAGATGACTGCACTCCAATCTTACGAAAAAATTACTTTTCATCAAACCAACCAAAAAAATATGTCAGAGATCCATGGATAAAGATCGAAAAACTATTAAACATTGATAAAGATGAACAAAAGACAGAAAAGCCTTCAAAGGACTTCTTTTTAAGAACTTTAATTTAGAATAGAATAGAGTCCCCATTGCTCAGCTAATTGCTGTTAATAATGGAACACAAACTGATACTGATATACTGATACAACTACGGCCCAGCGTGTTTTTATCACGCGACATGCGCCCACGTCTCATAAAACAGACTTTCAGTTGATATAAATTTCATTTATCTATATGTCTCTATATACGAAAACATTTTCAACACAGAAACCTGTTTGGCCGGCAACAACAAGCAATGGAAAATGTCTCAGGCATTTAGTTGAGTTTTGAATTTTGGGTATGTACACTAAAAGCCTTTTTTTCTTTGGTGGTGTTATTGTTGATATTGTTGATATTGGAGTAATTTTCTATAATCTAAACATGATCAAATTTGCTGGAAAAATAATATTATTCTACGATCGATCTTATTATTCTAAAGAGAATGACAGATGATCTGAAATGGGAAAGTCAAGTGGAGTTGGTCCACTATATCGATAACTATTATGAAGCCGATTGTTTTCACGCGATGTCATAGTGAAATAAGGCCTTCACGATCATAAAAATGTCTCAATATCATAAGAACTTACCATGCGAATACAACCTTTTTTCCTGGAAGAGTTGAAGTTATAGGTGACTATAACTCCCTCCCCTAACAAAACTACCTTGTATCTCTATTCTGACAATTTGCTAAAACAAAGATACAAAAGAAACCGGTATTTGTCTCTTAGAATGAAAAAGTTGGGCCGTCATTCATTAAAGTTTTTTAGAAAATTCAACTATCTTCATTTTGATGAGGATCAAAACACTCGAAATTACAAAACCCAAGATCTGTGAATTTGTTTCTAACATTTCCTCTCTCTCTCTCTGAAACCACAAGAAGCTTTCAAATATAACTAATCTCCTCAAAATTATCTTGGATGCGAGTTATCTTTTGTCGAATGGATTTTTGTGGCTTTTTTTTTTTTTTTTTTTTTTGTATTTAAATTTTAGCCTTGCATTCAAGATAAGCTTGAGATGGTTCCATTTCAAGAGCAAAAATACCAAAACTACCTATTTCAAAAAGACGTTGTCGGTGGGAGATCAGCAATCTGAAATGTAATATCCACAAAAATATATAAGCACATAACTGAAATTCAGCTTAGTCTCAGATCGCCCATTTCAGATCTCCGACAGACGTTTCAGTTTGAAATAGGAGTACGGATATCGTAATACTGCGTTTAAAGGGTTTTTTTTTCACATGCTAATTTCTTAAATAGAAATATTCAGCTTGCGAAGGCCAAGACATAATAGTGTCATTTTGCTTCTGAAGGCCATTGTATTGAATTTCACCGCATTTCGTTCCCGCACATTAATGTCGGTAGGCAAAACTACTATCAAACTATGAATATATGTAAATGTAAATACTTTGAATGTTTCTTTTTTCACATGCTAATTTCTTGAATAGAAATATTCAGCTTGCGAAGGCCAAGACATAATAGTGTCATTTTGCTTCTGAAGGCCATTGTATTGAATTTCACCGCATTTCGTTCCCGCACATTAATGTCGGTAGGCAAAACTACTATCAAACTATGAATATATGTAAATGTAAATACTTTGAATGTTTCTTTTTTTCACATGCTAATTTCGTAAAAATAGACACATTATTTTATGCCTGTGAAGGCCATCATTTGCTTCTTTCGCATTGACTGTCGCCAACAAATTATCAATATATTGGCTTTAAAATACTCATTTCCTTTTTGTGAGCTTAGAGCCTTGGATTTTTGCTTAGTGTCATTTCTTCCTTCAAGTTGATGTTACAGTGCTCAAATATTAATATATATTTCAAATACTGAGTTTAACTAATTGACTTTTCTAAAATGAAACTAAAAATAGCATAAGATATGGCGTGAACACTTTCATTTTTCCAGCTTAATATTTAGTACCATTACCAAGCAGGCATAATGTATTCCTTCTGTCTTTTTGACTTTCATATAGGTGGGCGTATTGTTTACATTTCCAAAATTCAAAATCAAACGATTGGACTAAAGAAATATAAAGAAGTCATAACTGTTGATAAATGTTTATCAGTGTGAGAGCAGTTGCTTCATTAGTTCAGGAGACATAATAAATTAAAGTTGCTAAATTTTGCAGCAAAAGTAGGTTGGTTGGCAACATCTTGCCAACCAACATACATTTACTGTCAAATTTCACAACGTCTACTTGAAAACCCTCAAGAAATTTGTCCTCAAATTCTCAGATATCTTCCAAAGCGATAGGATTTTGCCACTTTTGACGTTTGTTTGTTTACTGCTTGAATTTCCAAGAATTTCATGTTCTTGACGTCAATTGACGTCATCGTACGCCCAACCTATACGATCAAAATACAATGTAGTTCCTTTCCCAGTTCCCTGTGCCATCTTGAAAGGTACGGTATTCGTACCTTTGTACCGGCGAAGCGAGACGAACGGTGAGCTTGCAATGATAGGGCCTTTTTTATATATCAAATTGAGCTGATCCTCGCAGTATATCAAGCAACTTATGCAGGTGCAAATTTAAAACTCAGAAAAAATTCACGGGTTTAAATCCCGTTCAAGACTATGAATTTTTTCGGAGTCTTTTCATTTGCCCTGCATAAGTTGCTTAATGTACTGCGAGGATCAGCTCAATTTGATACATTTCAACCGCAGTACGAATAATATGTAGTTTGTATACACTTATTTCAATAAAAGTCGTCATCGCCAGCGATAGGGGATAGGTCATGTCGAAATGGAAATGGTATCGTTGAATACCAAGAACATCAAATCAGTCTCATCATTAAGGTTCAATTTCTTGACGAAAATAAGAAGTAGAAACAGAAGTCATTCCAGCTATTCTTGGATCTTGGAATGACCTATCTGCTATCGCTTTACGCCTATCGCCTATTGTCTATCGCCTTTGACGATGACAACGTTTATCGAAACCGGTGTATATATTCCCATATACAGATAGTTACCATTTTTTAACACCTTGGACAATTATTTACATGTTTCTATCATTGCAAGCTCACCGTTCGTCTCGCTTCGCCGGTGCAAAGGCACGGCTACCTTTTACAATTGCGCCGGGAACTATAAGCCTGCGTTACGCCGATTTAATTTCCTCGAAATAACTTAACGCAGGCTAGGCTTTTTTTCACACTGATACTATCAGCAGTTACCATACCCGCTGAGCACATGAGAAAAAAAAAAAAAAGCAATTGCGATTCGCGTACAGATTATCAAATGATTACGTACTCTTCCGACATGTCAACCACTTTAACAAAATTAACTAACTATAAATGATGTAGTTTTGAAAGGGAGGAGATTAGGGAGGAGTCAGTAAAAAAAAAAAAAAAAAAAAAAAAAACTTGCGATGATTAGTTGAGCGACAAAGGAGAGAATGCGGAAACCTCAAGATATATCTTTAAATTATTTTATTTTTCTACACACAAGAAAGTAAAAAAAACCTTGCTATGAAATACTTAACTGATAGTAAAAGGCGTGGGAAAACTGAATCCATCAGTAAAAAGTAAACCAAATAGAATCAGGATAAATTAGGCACAAACACTTATACTCACTTTTTTCCCTTTTTACTTTTATTTCTATCGTGATATTTTGGTCTGACATACACATACAAAGAAAAAAAAAAATCAATAAAAGGCGATTCTCTTTATCACAAAAACCAAAAAGCCACAAAACAAAAACCTTAAAACATATAATCAATTATAATAATCAAAAGCGTTATTTCATTTTAACATAAAAATGATAAAAAAAAGAACAAAGTAAAATTAGTTGAGAGACACCGAGGCTCAAAACTTAAATCAATTGTGTTATTTCATTTTTTACGTAGAAGGGAAAAGTAACCAAATAGAATCAGGATAAATTAGGCACAAACACTTATACTCACTTTTTCCCTTTTTGCTTTTATTTCTATCGTGATATTTTGGTCTGACAAAAAAAAAACAAACAAAAAAACAAACAAAAAAAAAAACAAAAAAAAAAAAACAAAGAAAAAAAAAATTTCAATAAAAGGCGATTCTCTTTATCGCAAAAACCAAAAAGCCACAAAACAAAAACCTTAAAACATATAATCAATTATAATAATCAAAAGCGTTATTTCATTTTAACATAAAAATGATTTTAAAAAAAGAACAAAGTAAAATTAGTTGAGAGACACACTGAGGCTCAAAACTTAATTGTGTTATTTCATTTTTTACGTAGAAGGGAAAAGTAACCAAATAGAATCAGGATAAATTAGGCACAAACGCTTATACTCACTTTTTTCCCTTTTTACTTTTATTTCTATCGTGATATTTTGGTCTGACAAAAAAAAAAAAAAAAAAAAAAAAAAAAAAAAAAAAAAAAAAAAAAAAAAAAATTCAATAAAAGGCGATTCTCTTTATCGCAAAAACCAAAAAGGCACAAAACAAAAACCTTAAAACATATAATCAATTATAATAATCAAAAGCGTTATTTCATTTTAACATAAAAATGATAAAAAAAAGAACAAAGTAAAATTAGTTGAGAGACACACTGAGGCCCAAAACTTAAATTAATTGTGTTATTTCATTTTTTACGTAGAAGGGAAAAAGTAACCAAATAGAATCAGGATAAATTAGGCACAACACTTATACTCACTTTTTCCCTTTTTACTTTTATTCAGTTTATCGTGATATTTTGGTCTGACATACACATACAAAAAAAAAAAAACAAAACAAAAACAAAAAAAAAAATCAATAAAAGGCGATTTTCTTTATCACAAAAACCAAAAAGCCACAAAACAAAAACCTTAAAACATATAATCAATTATAATAATCAAAAGCGTTATTTCATTTTAACATAAAAATAATAAAAAAAGAACAAAGTAAGATTAGTTGAGACACACTGAGGCTCAAAACTTAAATCAATTGTGTTATTTCATTTTTTACGTAGAAGGGAAAAAGTAACCAAATAGAATTAGGATAAATTAGGCACAAACACTTATACTCCCTTTTTCCCTTTTTACTTTTGTTCGGTTTATCGTGATATTTTGGTCTGACACACATACAAAAAAAAAAAAACAAAAAAAACAAAAAAAAAAAAAAAATCAATAAAAGGCGATTTTCTTTATCACAAAAACCAAAAAGGCACAAAACAAAAACCTTAAAACATATAATCAATTATAATAATCAAAAGCGTTATTTCATTTTAACATAAAAATAATAAAAAAAGAACAAAGTAAAATTAGTTGAGAGACACCGAGGCTCAAAACTTATTTCATTTTTTTACGTAGAAAGGAAAAAGTAACCAAATAGAATTAGGATAAATTAGGCACAAACACTTATACTCCCTTTTTTCCCCTTTTATTTTTATTCAGTTTATCGTGATATTTTGATCTGACATACACAAAAAAAAAATCAATAAAAGGCGATTCTCTTTATGGTTTTCATAATAACTTTCGTAATCACATCTATCTAAAATGTTATGAGGAAGTGAACGTTTTTTAAAATTTCCTGTATTATCTATCGCACTATCTTGGCCTCAAAATAATGAATGCAACGTAGGACGATCCATAGCCAGAAATATGGAACCGGAACAGGCGGAGCTTATTTTCGGCTATATTAGCATAAATTAGCATAGGTCAATCAAATCACTGTGTTGAACAATTGTGATTGGCTAATCGCTTAACCCGAATCAATCTGTACATTTGGGTTTAAACATGGCGGACTCGACTGAGCTAGGCCCGATGAACTTTCGAAGAAGAGAAAGTGTGATACATCTTTTTATGAGGTTGAAAGGTTGATATCAAGTCGAAAAGTCAATGGCAAACAACTCGAATATTTGGTAAAGTGGAAATATTATTCCATATACGAAGCATCCTGGGAACCGTCAGAAAATATAACAACAGAATGCATCAAGTAAGTTGAAATGCAATGACTGACTTTAATACTACTCTTCGAGCTTCTTCTAGTTCATTTGGGAAATAGCCCTTCATTATTGTCATCAAGCTAAAGATAATAAAGTTTGATTTTAAATCCTAAATTTGAGTTTTTGGGAAATGGTTGAACCACGAGCCAAAAAAGTGACAATAAACAACTCCGGTTTACTTCACCCCCGAAGCACATGGTCGTCATAGGGCTATAATTTTAAAACTGATTTAAAAAATTTTGATCTCGAAAACTTAATTGCATGACTTAGAGTACTTTATATATATTACTTACAATAATCTCTGAGTAGAAAAACAACAACAACAGAGTTTTAGCAACAAAACAATTAATAGTATTTATTGTATTACGACAGGTATTTTGAAAGTCCATTACCATCACAGCAAATCATATTAGATGAAGTGGCAAGACTTAAAAAGTAAAAGCAGCCTTCCTGTCACAGTAAACTTCAGGCATGATGTCTTTAAGTTTTTGTTCAAGGGAAAGCTTTGCAGGATGGCAGATTTTGGACGAAAATGACTTTCCATCAGTATTTTTCCCTGAGAGCTGGGATAAATGTATAGATTCCCATGGACAAGGAACAAAAATATTCTTCCCCATAAAAGTTAGAACACTGCTGTCATTCTCTACTAAGAAATATACCAAAACAAGCAATGGTAGTTTTGAAGTCACTCCTAGAGCATTTGAAGAAAAAATTACTTTTGCAATCAGGAGAAGAGCAACTGGTGCTTAGTTAACAATTATTAACACTGTAGATGGGTATACATCACAGGAAAAGAAGTAAAATAAATCATGAATGTTATCAATATAAACTATGATGGTTTTCTGTTCGGCGAAACCATTCATGTTTTTTTATGGTTAATATGCAATTCCCATTCAAAAATACCTATCATGTTTTTTTTCTCCTTTTTTCCTGTGATGAAAAATCCTAGAAACATCATCTCTTCTTTTTCTTGGGTGCTTTTTTGTTCTTAACTACTTTTGGCTTTTGCTTGGTTTTACCATTACACTTTTGCACAGGATCATGATTTGGTTGCGAGTCAAAAGGGGTATAGAATTTAGCCCTTTTCTTCTTCCTTTGGGGTTGGTCATGGATCTCCTCCATCCAATATGTTAGCTTTAGTTTAGTGTACTTGTTAGGTAGACGCTGTCTATGTTGGAGTTTCTTAATGCGATACTGTGCCTTTAATACTTCAGCTGGTGGATCATGCTGTTGGCACTTTCTGATGACAACGGTCTTGCTGTGTGGTTGTTATTTTCTACGCCTACATATAAACAAGAAATAAATATAATTTCCTAGATAAGTGTTTCTTTTCAAAGTTGTATTACATAACTTGCTTTAAAACTACCTTGGCAACTAAACTGCTTGATGTTTTTGTACTTGGACATCATGTTTCCTAAATGATAGGCAGCTGCGGGCATGTAGCAGGTAACATTTTCAAAGTGATAGCCTTTTCTCTTAGTACCAAGGGCAGTGAAGTCATTTATCCAATTTTGTATCTTCAAAAATGACAAAGTTTAACTATTAGTATTGATTTACATTTTATATAAATGATATATGATATGGTTTTATAGAATACCTTGCTCATATATTCAGTAGCCGATGGTGGGGTCCAAGAAGTTATGTAATTGAAATATAACATCCCTTATAATACCACAATATTAATTGGTGAAGTAATGGCTGTTTTAATAGATACATGCAAATGAAATACACATGAGACAAAAAGCATTGCTGTTGACCCAGTTACCTCACTTGATTAATTCTTAAAACACATGCATACACCTGTATGTATAAAGGATACAAAAAACCAAGTCTAGCATACATACCATCCACAACTTTTTGACTTCTTCTACTGTCTCTCCCTGGATTACATCGGAGTCCAGTTTTTCAGGTAGGTGATTCAACAATTTTTTCTTTTCATTTTCAAGGTTCTTGTATTTCAGTTTCCAGTTTTCAATTTTCCTTGAGAGAGTGGTGATTTCTTCTTCCCATTCACTTGCCCTTATAATGTCTCCAAACTGTATGGAAAACATAGTACAGTCATCTTGAAACTTCTCTCTTTCCTTCTTTGTGCCTTTTCGGTTAAGAGTTTTGACCTCTTGCATTACATTGTAGCATTTTCTTGCAATCAATTTACTTATTCTACTTGGAAGTTTTTCATGAAGTTTGAAAGTGTTTCCAGGAATAAGGCTGTTGATTATTTTTATTCTTGTCAGGTGGTCAGAAACATTGCTTAGTTTGATGAATAAGAGATTTTTAGCTTTTTACCAGCAAAACACTTCTTCTGAATGATGATTTCTTTGTTTTTTCACATAGTTTAACTGAGAGTTTGGGGATTCACTGATTTCTAGGTATCTTTTGTCTTGAAATTCATTGGGAAAACTCATTGTCTGGTTTGTTGTGATATATGCCTTCTTCAGATGTTTTGAAAAATCCCGCGAAAAAATTCCGCCAAATCAACTCCTTTCCAGGAACAATGGCCATCTGGGGCCGAAAAGACTCATGGTCTCGTTTAAACATGGCGGACGGAATGTTCCTTGAAAGTATAAAAACTTTGAGACTTCATTTCTCTTTATCCTTTCTTGGTTTCGCCTCAAATTCCTAAGGTATGGCAAGGGAAGAGCAAAGGTGCAAAATAGCCTTTTTCAAAGTGAAAAACCGTGTTGGATTTAACAGATATTTCGTATTGTTTATGCTCTTTTGGATCGTCTATGCCAGTGCTACAAGACAAGAGTGAGGACCGATGAATTCGAATTGTGGGAAATACAAGATTACAAGAGAAAGAACTCACACTCTCTTATATTTAGAAGAACAGTATGGAGTCTTCGATACAAAATTCGTCTTCTCAAAATTCCTAAAACCGCACGATTAACAAATTAATTCGGTCTAAAATTGGTGCTTCATTGAAGGTTTCTACACTAACATTTAAAGAAGAGTGAGGACGGTGAGTTACATATATTTATTTCCAAGCTTTCGGGGCTTTTTATTTTTACTCCATACATTTCTTTTATGCTTGCTGACGCCATATTTTGCTCGGAAAGCGAACCTTACTGCGCATGTCGGTTCCATATTTCTGGCTATGCCGTATTCTCGAAAGGCTCATGTCTTAATTATCGTTTTGATCTAAAGTGAGCTCGTTGTTAACCAATCAGGACAGGGCAACTTATATCTGATTATATATATAATAACATCAACTAATGCAACTAGATGTTATTAACGCGGAAAAAAAGTATACAATGTCAGGTTAGAATACTACTGATTGCGGCACACGGAAAAAAAAGTCTAAAAGCTTCCGAATTTTGTTATTGTATTAAACCAATATTTCAAGTGCTTAAAATCCAAGGTAAAAATATGGAAAGTATTAGTACCATTATCATTGAAGTGCGACCCTCCAACGCGAACTTTGATGTCTCGTTGTTCGCCCACAAGCGTTTCAACGACTGTGAATCAAATAATTGAAGTAAATGACACAATACTTTAGGGTATTTTGGACTTTATTAGAGTTTGTAGAGGATTGACTAACATCTTTAATTCAGTTCTTTGATTGATTGTCGTTGAAACGGTAGTCGCTAACGAGACGACAAACTTCGCAATGCTATAACTTACGTTTGGTTAAAATAATCTTTCCTTAAGGAGTCTTTAAACCGTTTTGGGGGGGGGGGGGGGGAGAATTAGATATATAGATATATAGAATTAGATAAGATTAGAATAAAGGAAAAACCTTTAACTTAAATCATTTTGATAAGAAGAAAACCACTTCAAATTTTGCCCATAGATTAAAAGATAAACTACATGGATGATGTAAAATGTCTCGACTAAAGAAACTGCAAGTAGACACTTCATTTCTACGCAGCTTTTCGAACTCTTTAGTTTAGATGATAAGGAGCTTATGGCCCAGTTGGATTGGCAAATCCAATTATTGTAGGACGTGGGCACACCGCACTAAATGACGTCAATTCCGTGATTATATATCCTAATAAAACGTTTTTCTGTATTTTTAAAATGCAACTCCCTATTTCTAACAGGTGCCATTGGTTGCGACAATTGACTTGCACTCTTTCCTGATTTTTCAGAAGGTCGTCAAATATGGAGAACAATTCCAGTTTTATCGATCATGATGTCTATAAAGACTTAGTTGTTGGAGTAAGTACAAAAGTCACCCTGTTTTCCGTCCTTTTGGTATGCTCACTTGTCGGCAACCTACTTGTCATAGCCGTCGTTTACTGGAATATTGCCATGAGGACAAATTTCAACTACTTAATCGTCAACATGGCCGTATCAGACCTACTTATTCCATTGGTTGCAATACCAGTTAGAATATCACAGCTTACAGCGGAAGGACCCAATGACTGGTTTGCGGATGGGCCGCTTGGTAACGTTCTCTGTAAGGTTTGTTTCTTCCTTACTGATATATCTCCAGTCGTGTCAGTTTTGAGTCTTGTTGTCATAGCAATCAACAGATATTTGGCTGTTTCATATCCAGTTCATCCACCACTTTCTAGACCAGTTATTAACAGGGTTCTATTGTCAATAACCTGGATTGTCGCCATGGCGTTGTTTTCACCCTATCTCGTAACATTCGGAATAACGGAGGAAGACGGCCGTACGAAGTGCATCAACATTTGGCCCTCAATTAAAGGCCAGTCATCTTTTCCTATTTTCATTGGAGTAGTTGCAGTAGTATCATTTATAATCCCATCCATTTGCATCGTTATATTATATTCTCGTATAATATACAAACTACGCGAAAACTCAAGAAATATCGCGAGCATGCTCCACGACCAGCAGCGTGTTACTCGAAAGAGAAAAAACAATCAAATTTCCTATACATCGTTGTTAATCGTGATAGCATTTATTGGTCTGTGGGGACCGTTTTACGTTTTTGTTTGTCTATTTCAAATACTGTGGCAATGGAATATCCCCCCAGATATCCAGGCCAAGTCAGAGTTCATTCACTTCCTCGTGACTTACCTTGGTTTTTTAAATTCAGCAGTAAACCCGTGTATTTATTTTTTCTGTCTTAAAAACTACCGACAAGGCTTAAAACGTCTCCTCTTGAGAGTCAGGACTAGGGGAAACTTGCAGTCATTTGAATCCAGGTCAAATCTGCGGTCTTTGAAAGTCCGACATCCAAACAGCATGCATAATCAACAAAGAACCGTGCTGCAAATGGTTAGTTATGTGTAACCTTATACTTTATAAAAAAGTATCGTATAGATCCCTCGCGCGTGATATGAAAGGAGTTCAATTTGGAGGACAAAACAATAAAATATCAATCTTCTGATAATTGGAAACCAATTGTTATGTCCTCAGAAGTAAGGTGCATTCCGACGTGCTGCTTCCAAGGTCTATATTTACTGGAGCTCATACATATGGCTGTAGCATTTACAGTGTTTCTCAAAAGTTACGCGGGGGATCGTCGTCGTTTTGGTGAGTGTCAATCAAGGCGTTTCTATGATATTCCCTACTGAGGCACGTGGCCTGGATTTGATTTAGGTCTAACAAAGAGGAGCAAGGATGGCGTCCAAAGCTGTAGAGCACTCGAAAAGCAAGAGAAAGACTTGGCTAAGCCGAGCTAAGGTTGTCGAAACATCAGTCACATCAAACAGTTCTTCTCATGACTACATCCACCCGGATGATCATAATACTTCGATTAACATTCGGCTAAGCCTCCCGTTCCTACCTAGCTTGGAAGCTTAACGTAACAATTAATAGATGCAGACTATTTTATTGTTTAAGGTGGCGTTTATCGTTATCTTAAATTCACGATGCTCCTCTATATCCATATATATTATAAAATAGTTGACGCGCGCGCTGATTGGCTGGCTACCGTGTTTATATAGAGGACAGAGACACGCTCGCGTAAAGTCGTTCAAAAATATTTGATAAAAGTAATGTAAAGTGAAGTAAAGTCCTTAATTTCAATAGGGTAACACCTAAGGCCCCGTCCACACTATGCCGGATAAATTTGAATCCGAATTTTTATTTATTCGGTTAGGCCTACCGTCCACACTAGTCCGGGCGATTCCGGAACGATTCTTCACCCAAAACGAATTCTTTCGAATACGGTCTCCAGAGTGGAAAAACGCCGGCTAGCCGTATTAGTGTGGACGGAGAACATTTCGTATCCGAATTTTTTTGAATACGATGACGTCATTATTGTCATGGGAACATGGCGGGAAGACTAAAAATTCACCGTGGGCTCAATTTCAGCTTCGACGCACATGTTCAGATGTGCAATGAAGCCTATTTGCCGCCTCTGAGCGGACTAATGTGGACGCGAAACATTTTATCCGTTTTCATGTGTGGACGGAAACCTTTTTTTTGGTTTCGGTGTGAAAGTTGCGAATTCAAATTTATCCGGTATAGTGTGGACGGGGCCTAAAAGTGAAACACGCATAAACTTGTGGCTTTTCAAATACATAATTACGATAAAATCCAAAAATCCTATATAAATGTAAATGTTAATTAGATACTTTAACGACATTTAGACATAATCATGACTTAGCTTAGAACTAGAGAAAATCATTCAAACTAAAACTATGAAACCGCAATTATATTATCAAGATTAATATTAATTGTAAAACGTAAATAGAATTGAAAAAGACTATTGGAAAAGTATATAGAAATACATACTTAACTAAATATGTTTGATATAAAACAGCTGCAAGCGTGCATTCAAAAATGGATGGTGCACGCTGACGTGATTGAGTGGCGCACGCTATGTAATGAAAACTTCGGTAGAACAAAATTTGAATTTGAGATGAGTTTTTTTTTGGGATCAACAAATTTTTTTTTTTATGGCCAATGTTTAGTTGTGCGTATGTCCAGCCCTGGATGCACTTGGAAGGTTGCTTAAGCACTCAAGAAGCTTGAGTTACACTCGCGGCTACGCCTCGTGCAACTGTTTCGCTCCTTTCGTGCTTAGCAACCTCCCGCGTCCATCAAGAACTGAATATACGCACATTAAACATTGTACTGTACTGTGACAAAAGCACTCTGATAGCTGTAAGGCACTCGAAAAACGAGACAAACACTCGCGGCTAAGCATCTTGTTCCTAAGCTTGCTTCTCTCGTGCTCTACATATAGCAACCAGCGTGTTCATATCACAGTACGGATACATGTGCGCGCGTTTTATCCCTTAAATATGGCGAGGCAGGGAATTAAATGCGCGCGCTTCAATGCATGAATGTAAAAAAATATATATATAAATGTACATACATTCATATTGCAAGCGTCCATTATGTCGGCAATAGTAAGTCATGCAGTCCACGTGAAATAATTTTACAGTTTTGGTTTAGCACACCTTCATCTTGCATGGTGATGCTGATGTTCTTGTTGTTGTACCGTGTGGGGGAATAGTTCGGTAGTTTTGACAAAATCACCGCGCCCCTGCTCAATAAATCGATGTTTTGAATTTAAAAAAGAATATAATGACAAAATAGGAACAGGGGAAAATTACTGGAGGAGTGCATCTCTCAATAAATCTTGGTTCCATCAGATTCTAGCAAAGCCATTAAAATAACTCGGGCGCGCGCTGATTGGTTGATGGGTGTGTCATTATTTCCCTAAAATATGAAATGTTTTTCCGGCAGCTTTATTCTTTTAACTTATAAAACTTTAGTTCTTATGGCCATTTTTACCAAAGAAGCTTCTTGTCAAAAATATTTTGATTCAACAACAACATTGCACTATATAACACCTAGATCAACACCTCGTCGTTTAGCAATCTGATGGGATCATGAAATAGATCGAGATGCACTCTAGTTTAAATATTTCCCCCGATAGGAAGTCAAAATAGTTTATTGCAGGAATGATCTTCCATCGGCTATCAGCGACATTCACCGCATTCTTGTTACGTTGTCATATAATAGGCCCTTTGCAACAAACAGTCACGTGCTGATATGTGACTTTGATAACCAGTTCAGCTCAAGGTCCCTTGGGAAAGGCTCTGCTGGATGGCAAACAAGCTTTAAATTGCTTCATATCTTGAAATCGAAAGTATCTTATAAGGGCAAAAAGTATTTTTGAAAAGGTTTCGGATGCGACATTAGCAAGTCCAATTTTTTTGCCATCCAGTAACAATCACGTGTCAATCTATTGCAAAAGGCCTGTTGTTATATATCGCGAAAATGGAATGTGTACATGTATTTAGAAAAATATATAAAATAAAAAACTTTGCAAAGGCTCTAAAAACGAGTAAAGCGTCTTCAGACAAAGTCCCTAAAACATTCTTTACAAACAAAGAGTAACACAACAAAAGCTCAGAATAACAAAATAGAATCTGATATCTGAGAAAGCGACGTAATATCAACATGGAAGCTCTATTTAAAACAACAATGTAGTTTGTTTTCATACCATGAAATAGGTGGTGTGCAAAGTGGATCACACCGTGAAATTTCCACGACGAGCAAGATCTTGGATAACGGGGTAGTCTCCATATTAGAATGCAGGGAAGCCGTTGTATATCACATGATATCTTCACATGTGAAGAACCACCATTTGTAAGGATTCTTAGCAAAATTGTATTTCATCGATAATCATACATATTAAACAGAATATTACATGGCCGCGCGGAAATACGGAATTTACTCTTATAAATCTGCTCGTGTTAAGAATATCTTACTCCTTCGCTGCGCTCACTGGTAAGATATTACCTCAGCCCTCGGAGATAAAATCCGTATTTCCGCGCGGCCATGCAATATGCTCTAAGTCATTGCATTTTCTTGGTAAATGCAATATTTACACACACATAAACACACACACACACATTTACACACACTTACACACATACACACATACACACACACACACTAATACACAAAGTCACACAAAGTCACACACATTTACACACCACTCACACTAATTCACAAATTCACACAATCTTACACACATTTACACACATACACACACAAACTAATACACAAATTCACAAAACTTACACACATTTACACACACATACACACACACACACACACTAATACACAAATTCACACAAACTTACACACATTTACACACACTTACACACTCTACACACACTTACACACAAATACACACACACTTATACATACTTACACACACTTACACACTCTGTGTACACACATTGGTAAAATATTTCTTGATTTCGTGATGCGTTTCTAAGTTGTGAAGGTTTATACTTCCAATATGCTAATAAGTGTGACATCTATTAAGGCTTAATTAAATATACAAAATCGAACTGGTTCATAGATATAGTATTTAAAAAGCATCATTATTTTACTCATGGTTTACATGAAAGCTATTTAAAAAAATTATTTTCAAAATGGTCAGCATTTAGTATTACTAGTTACGACAAAAATACTCAAATACCTTACCTGACGTCACACTCATTAACATATTGTAAGTATAAACCTTCATAACTTAGAGACGCATCACTCAAATCAAGAAATATTTTACCAATCAACTATTTACTTTATGCAGAACCAGTACTGAATGTATTGTCGAAGGGTTCATTTGCACTCTTAACTAAGGCTTGTATGTATACTAGGAAATACAAGTGTCCCGCGAGATATTCCATGGCATACAACTCGAAAGCATTGTATAACTAGTATTTATAAAATAACTGTTCTAAATCTTGCGTTCTGATTGGTTGGGAGCGCGTACTTTATGAAAGCACACAGCACGCACGCGCCCTTCTCATTTTATAAAAGAAATAAAAAACTTCCTTGCTGTGCTGTGTGGAGTTATAAAGCGCTTGGGGATTGGCAGAACACTCGAGAAGTGTCGAGAAGCACTCCTCTACGCATCGTGCTTCTCCTAACACTTCTCTCGTGTTCTGCCAATCCCGGCGTGTTTTATGACTCCACACAGCACGCGCGCGCGTTTTCTATTTCTTCAATAGTGTTTCACCCTTGTTTAAAACAATTTTTCGAAAAATCCTCGATAAAGCTCAATTATTCCTTTAAATCAAATTAATAAACTATTTTTAAAAAATCGCAAAAAAAAAAAAAAAAAAAAAAAAAAATGGCGATAAACTATACATGTGTACGTTAGTTGATTCATTACTTTTCCGCCTGAGTGATTACATGAGCTTACTATAGATAGGGAAGGACGGACAATAAGATAATTGAGGGGAAGGTTGCGTAAATCCCCCCAAAAAATATCGAGCAACCACTTCACCTACGAAAAAAAATATCGCACGACCTCTAATTTCAGAAAAGAATTATCAGGCAAACACGAAAAAATTGTGTACAGAGGTTGTAACAAAAGAAATATCGTGCAACATAAATTCCTGCAACCTGCCCCTCGATTATCTAATGGACCATCCCTAAGGGACGTGAAATATTGAGCAAACACGAAAACAATTGCGTGCAAGGTTTGTAACAAAAGAAATATCGTGCAACATAAATTTGAAATGTCCATCCCTTATAACATATAGGAGGATTTGATTGACGTTTATTCACACCAAAAGTCGACTATAAGACTATAAATTACGAACAACTTCTATAGCAACCTTCATATGCGGCTCGTCATGTGTGCGCGCGCAACAGATGCGTTGTGTGCACGGGTCTTGATACTCACTCAATGACGGAGTGCGCTACGGCTACGCCTCATGCGACTCTTGCGCTTTTGGCTTCGTGCGTAGCAGCCTCCCACGCGCATCCAAAAACTCGATGGAAGCATTCTAATCAATGACCAATGCTTTTATACACGGTAAACAAATTTTTTTGTTAATTGAAAAAACTCAGATTTTTTTCTAACGAAATTTCCATTACATAGCGCACGCTTTTCAGTCAAGTCAACGTGCACCACCGATATTTGGATGCTGCTCGCTCACGCTAATTTACCAATCAGAGCGCGCGTTATATGGCGGCTATGTTATTAAACAAATTTGATTTGGCAAATATGAAGGTTGATTCGTTCGTGAATGGCAAATTTGGAAAGAAACCTTGCAAATATAGTAGCATAATATTCGTATATTTTTACGTTAGATTTAATATCAGCACGAATGTATTTATAACGAGTCTTTGTCTTATTGCACATATCGACGTTAAATAAAGTTATCTAGTTAAAGGTATCTGACTTTTAGTACTAAGGTTCATTTCCGATAGCTGTTATGCTTCTACTACGCCAACGCTTGCAAAACAAATGAAACTACATTAATGATCATTTATTTTTCCTCCTTATTGTTTCTTTTAAATTTGCGCTTCACCTTAGGGGACCAAATGCCCGTAGGTATGATGTATTGACCGGGTGTACTTCTAGTGGTTCTTTTACAAATTGTAAGACCCACACAATCGCGTGTTAAACAAACAAATTAAAATCGGCACATCAAACAAACCCGATAGCAAATGTTTTGGTTTTGTGGTGACAATTTCCTAAAGTTTTGATATTTATTGCGGGTAAAAAAAAACCTTTTAGGATGAAAACAGCTGAGAGCTATTTTTCAAATCTGACTGTTGTTATTTTTTTATCTAGGACTATGAATACTAAACTAGTTTAGTTTTTATTTTAATTTTTAGTAAAAACACAAGATTTGGAAAGCCAGTGGTTAGATATTAGCTTTGTTCCCACAGATGTTGCAGCTCGTTTTCATTGCCATAAAGCATGTCAACGAATCACGGAAATCAGCTTTCACGGCCAGGAGAAACTATTTTTATGTTGAATGTTTAATGAATACAAAAAAGAGAATTTTTGGCCTCATAATTCATGCATTTTGTAGAGCTGAATAAATCCACTTTCTTAACTTTTCCTGTTTACACGAGTCAAAAGGTTTGCACTAAAAATAAAGCATTTTACTTATAGGTTTCAAAATAATCACAGTGAGTTTCAACTGACTTCTTTTTTTCTTTTGCAATTTAACATGCTGCCAACTAGGTTCGGTTTGAATCACAGCAAGGGAGAAAATCTTCTAATTCAAAAAGACAAGGTGCATTATACAAATGCCCTTTTACTAGGTATCCTCTTCAATGACATGGACAAACGTGTTTCCATTTACCTAAATAAAAATAAAAGCTAAAAATCAATGGCAAACAAACGTTAATCAGAAGTGGTTTCTTACGTTTTTCAAACGTCTACGCATGCGTAGTTACCTATTATCTTCTAAATATAGAATTTCGAGGAGCTCCAGCATTTTTCATCAAGATGTCTAACTAACATACAGCTCAAAGCTGTAGCTCAACAGGTTTGGATAAAATCTTTAGTCTGTTCAAACTGTATTCAAATTTCCCGCATAGAATATTGCAGGCACCTACGATCGTGATTTACTTATAAATTGTACTGACTTTTCTCAATCTTTAAACCACAATCTGCTGTGCTACCTCAGGACCTGCCTGGTGTCCACTTAATAAAGGGCGTCCACTGAATAGAGGTTTGTTTTACAGTAAACAGTGAAACCTCAATTAAACAGTCACCTTCTGGGACTTGCCTGGGGTCCGCTTAATACAGGGTGTTCGCTAACTAGAGGTTTGTTATATAGTAAATGCAGTGGTACCTCAATTAAGCAGTCATCTTCTAGACCTTGCCTGGTGTTCGCTTAATACAGGGTGTTCGCTAACTAGAGGTTTGTTTTATAGTAAATACAGTGGTACCTCTATTAAGCAGACGCCCTCAGGACCACAAAGATGTGACCTGATAATTGCGATCGACAATTAGAAAGGTCATTACTTAATCTGAGTATCGCCGATGATAACTCAACTATCCTTGCCAATCATGGCAACGTCTTTGTCATTCTAAAGACCAAAATCCATTAGACACTTTCTTATTGTCTCAATGCTTTTAATACAAGGCCAAATGAGGGATGATGTGTTGAAATGGCAAGCTCTTTAAAGTGTACATCAAGGAATTTTTTTTTCTTTCAAAATCACTTATATGTGAATAGTGTAGTAGTATGGTTGCAGTATTTTTATAGGAGATATAAACATTTGAAATATCAATATGCAAATGATGTGACGTAAATTCAAGACTAATTTATTTTACGAAAACACTGTTTTGGAAAGTACTACTTTTTTCCATTTGCAAATCATCCTTATAACTGAAATATATGACTTTGTACACTTTTAGGTTATTTCACTTCAGAACACTTGTCGTAAATTACACTTCAAAATCGTAACCCATTCTTGAATTTACGTCATCTCATTTGCATACTAATATTTCAAATGTTCATATCTCTGAAAAGAGAGGGCCACATACAAAAATACTGCAACCATACTACTACACTGTTCACATATAAGTGATTTTGAAAATGAAATATTTTCCTTGATATACACTTTAAATCTATGCAGAATTCCACAAAATCTTAGATTTTATTTTTTATGTCATTTCTTGTGTGTCATATAATATGAGCTGTCAGAACTTCGACTTCTCAATAATATCGAAGATCTCTCCTATTTGGGGGTTACTTTTGTCACTGCATTTCTTAAGGGTGTTGGGTCACGGTCTGTCGGTTGTGCTTCTAATAAAGCCGATTTTACCGATGTCTTAGCTTGGTTCTCCATTTTCTCTCTTTTTTCATTTATTTATTTTTGTGCGCCAGACATTTGTCATTTGCTTGTCAAAAAATTCTAGAGATTATTAAAACGAGTGGAATATGAAATAAATCTTACTTCCAAATCGTTTTCTAGCAATAAATTATTAATTGATTTAATGTGAGCATGATATTGTAATAGTTTCAAGACCGAGGCTGTGATATCTGCCGAAGACAAGATACATTTATTCGTTTCTTTAAGACTGAGATCAAAAAGAGAGGAAACGTGAGCTAGGGATTTATCACTTGCAGAAAACCTACAGTTCACACGCTATCAGGGATTGGTGATCTTAAATGTTCTCGGCCAATCAGAGGCAAGATATTGAGTTGAATGTATATAATGATAAATAAAAATAGCCCCTCGCTTCAAAGACTGCCAGAGGTGACATCTCTGCTATGAAAACGAGCTTGGTTCATGTATGGTTTACGGTTATGCCTGCCTCTGTTTACACAGACAAGACGGCTTATCAAGGTATTTTATAATTGGTATTTTAATTAAATCATTTGTAAGCCAACGTTTGTCTATTATATCTTTATATCTAGGTTTTAGTTCTCTAATAGGAAATACACAAAAATAAATTAAACGTATGTTGAACACCGTAGAAGAATGGAATTCTTAGTTTACTGATTCCCTTCGTCGGAGAAAACTGTTTCGATTTTTGGAAGATTACTCAACATCTTATACTTTTCTGCTGTATAAATGATTAGGAATATTAAACAAAATTAAACATAAATTCCTATAAAATTAACCAGACAATCAAGAAAAATGAAAAATTGGATGATTGTCATTTGGCAAGAAATAGAGAAATATCTCTCCTCCCAAAAGCAATTAAAAAAACCAGACATACAGTGCAAAGATGACTGAGTTTCAAGGCTCAAAAATGAGGAAAAACTTCGAACCTCTTATCACTAAAGTGCCCACTGCCATATTCCTACCAACCAATTAAAAAAAACCCAAGACATTCATTGCAAAGATGACTGAGTATAAAGGCTCAAAAATGAGGAAAAAGTAACTAAAGTGTCCTCTATCATACTTAATTGTTTCTTACCCCTCCCTCTCCCGAACCCAATTACGATAGCAAGATATACAGTAGGAATACGGAGTATACGTAAAGGGCTCAAAAATTAGGAAAAACTTCAAGCCTCTTATCACTAAAGTGCCCACTGCCACATTCCTTCCAACCAATTAAAAAACAAGACATCCAGAGCAAAGATGATTAATTAAAGGCTCAAAAATGAGAAAAAACTTTGAACCTCTTATGAGTAAAGTGTCCTTTGCCATACACATACTCAAGCGTCTCTTACACCTCTCCTCTTCTCCCAAAACCAATTACGATAGCAAGATATGCAGTAGGATTATGGAGTAAAAGGCTCAAAAATGAGGAAAAAACTTCGAATCTCTTTTCAATAGTCTACCATTTTTAAGAGACAGTTGGAAAATCGAATTTCTTTTAATTTTTCCAATAGAGGATTCCTTTACTGAATTATTTTCAAATTTGCACTCTTAGTCCCAACGGGATTAATGAACGTTTTGCTTTCAACTAACCCTTTCTTTTTTCTTTTGATTGTTTGTTTTTGTTTCCTTGCCTACCTTGTTCTCATTGGTTTCTTTGTGTCTTATTCTCATCATATAAACACTCCTTTCTACCACCTCTTTCTTTTTTACTCCGACGAAGGACTAGCGTCCGAAACGTCAGTAAGTTTTTTCATCTTTTCACGGTGTATAATTTACCTTTTTATCATTATTATTTTCAAAATTGTTGGTTTTCATAGCCGCCATGTTGAATGAATTTAAGAAAAGATTTGCCATTGGCTTATAAGATAACCGCCGTGTCTTTTGTTATTTGATTTTCAGGGAAACGATTGCAAAACATGTACAGTAATATGCCATTCAAAAGCTCAACATCTTTTTATTTTTTTCAAAATTGCACGAAATCGATTATCTGCCAATTAGGAAGCTGAAAAAAGGCGTTCTGAAGGAGTTGGAGCATTATAAAAGCATTTTCTCTTCATTTCAGTACACTAAAAACTATTGTCTCTTCATTTCAATACGTTAAAAACTCTTTCGAAAAATTTCAGGAATGCAAACTCATAATATGCATCAAATGAAAATGCCTTGAAGGTGACTGAGAGAAAGGTAAAGTAAACCGGCCAGGTTTTCAAAATCAGAATACGCCTAGAGTATGTTATTTGATACCGAAATGATTTTTTTCCTGTCAGTGTACCCGTCATACTAAATGTGTACAAATCCTTTTTACCGGCACTCTCTCTCTCTTGTTTTACTTTAATTCTATTAAGCCTAAAGGTCCGCTGAGGGACATAACTTGTGGCTAGAGTCCATTTATGGTATCTTTTCTTCTATACTGAGTATAAAACTAGCGGATATTTTGATTACAAAATACAAAGAAATGTATGGAGCAATGTTTAGTGTTGAGTGTATGACGTCACAGACTCCTATAAAAATTCGCAAAAATATAATACTTCCCATCCGATTGTCAGGAAAAAACTTTACCAGTGATTATTAGACTTTTAAGGGTTATTCCAGTAAAGTTTTAGCTGAATTAAAATTCGGACGATTTACGTGCTATTCCCCCTTTAAGTGTCTCTAACCTTCCAATCTTTATTATCAGCTATAATATCATAAAGAACATCAGTCGCACAAAACGAAATAGCCTGCTTATATACCTAGACGAACAGGTGATGAAAATACAGGCTGACAAATGGCAATCAGTAGAAAAATAGATATTTATCTCTTATAGTCTTCTCTACGTCTTGCACCGTGATTCAGTGCTATTTTGGAATAGCTTGAGTAAATATATTATGTTGTTTTGAAACAACCGATGAACATACGTCCTTGCAGCCATATTGGGGATTTAAAAGTAGATTTGCGCTCCCGACAGTACATTTGCTTTCGCCCTCGAATATTGCAAAGCAAAGAGATGAAGGTAGAATTGATTAGAAAGAAAGACATATCTATACATGAATTAGGCAAATGATGATAACATTAGCGCTAATACTGCTACTGCTACTGCTACTGCTACTGCTACTGCTACTGCTACTGCTACTGCTACTGCTACTGCTACTGCTACTGCTACTGCTACTGCTACTAGATTATAGTAATAGTAATAATATACTTTTACTAACAACAACAACAACAGTAATAATAACAATAATAATAATAATAATAATAATAATAATAATAATAATAATAATAATAATAATATAATATAATAATAATCCTAATCCTAAAAAATGCCTTTTTTGGGATCATCCGATATTTAATATCACCATACATGACAACCGTGTTACTCTGAGGCCTTCTAAGCATTCTGTTCATTTGGGGTTGTTTAATAAACTTACTGAAACATTTTTTTCCTAAGTCCAGAGGCAAATCTCCATTTCTGGCAGATGTTAAAACAGTCGCTACTAATTTTAGAGCTTGCGCTTTTCGCCAAACCTGTTAACCTAATTATTACGCCAGCTAGAAATTGCTTTTTGATATAAAATTTCAAAGTTTTCAATTTCTTTGCTAGAAAACTTTCATAACCCAAAAGCATTTTACAGAAGGCATTTTTCTTTTCCTTTTCGTATGCTAATAAATTAAAGCTTGAAAACTGTTTATTCAAAGTCGCATCTATATGTCACTTTCTACAAGGCAAACGTTAGTTTCTGTCAAAGTTACTAAATTTCCTGCAAACCATGTTTATTTACGATATACAACAAAGCATATTTAACTAAAAGCGTCTAAAATCGACTTATAGCATATTCTAAATTCATTTAACTTTAATTTAGGTTTTCGAGAGATTATAATTTTAAAAACGATTTAAGATTGTAATTGAGAATATTTCTGCTGTGTTGCATGGTAACATTATTAGTTCGCTTAAATTCATTTGCGCAAATATATATAACCAGGTGACACCTTAATCCCAAAATGCTAAGTTTGTCTCCTTAAAACAAACAAAAAAAATGTCAACTTACACACAGAAGGACTTAAACCTAGCCGACTTTGCCGATGTGAAAAACACAGAATAATCAATATTCAGAATGAGATGGGAAAACCCAGAGGAATTATATGATCAAGAATTTGCCAAAATCGGAAAGGTTAGAGTACTTTCTTAGTGCTTTTAATTCATTCGCGGCTTCCGTTTCGGTTGAAAGTAACTCTTAATCATAGCAGTAGTTTTTCTAATCGAGTATTTTTTAGATTGTACGGTGGAAGACGTCGCGGTGTGGAACACCGTAAACAGGAATGTGTCTTCCGAATATCCGTTGAATGGGAGAAACAATTCCTAATTTTACAAGTTCAAATGGATTTTTTTTCTTTCATTTTGCTGTAGTAAGTTGGTGTATGATCTATAAATCTATTCCATTGTTCTATCTTACAAAAGTTTCTTTATGATTCTCTGCTTGAAGGTTTGTAAGATTATTTCATACGTGACACAATACATATACTGTATATATATTAAATAGACGAATACATGCGTGATACGTTGTGCGCGCAGAATTTATCTGTTTCAGTATATACATATATATATGTATATGTAATATATAGGCACCGAATCCCTAAAACTTTGACACTTTAACGATATATATACATATATATATATCCCATTTTTTTCTATTGTCTTTCCTTGAAAATCCAGGTAAGACAAAAGAAAAAAGGGGGATAAACATATATGTATATATATCGTTAAAGTGTCAAAGTTTTAGCGATTCGGTGTATACACTTGATTGCAGAAAGGTTGTAGCATACCGTTATACAGATACCTAATGAGATGCAGAACGTAAAACATGCTTAAATACGATTGCTTAGCCACGACATTTTGTGTAAAATACTTTTTTAGCTTGACTTTGTGCAATACGTATGTCTCTGATACAATAGAAGATAAATAAGACCAAATAAGTTACTTTTTAAGTTCTGCATCTCATTTGATATCTTGCATCTCATTAGATATATGTATAAATGTATGCTACAACCTTTTTGCAATCAAGTGTATATAGAGGATATTACACTGATAGGCCGCGAGTAGATACGAATTTTATCTTCGAGTGTTCGAATTTTATCTTCGCAGCGAACGAGTGAGATATCTAAATTGAACACGAGAAGATAAAATTCGTATCTCCAAGCTCCCATGTAATGCTCTGTTTATTATATAGATATAGAAACTTAAATAAAACAAAAGCTCAGAAATTCTTTATTAAAATAGCAAGCCGATTCAACAGCGATATCTTCACGTGTGAAAGATATGGTATCTTCCACTGGTGAAAGATATCAAGTTTTCGACACTAGAGAAAACCTAGGCCTGGTATTTCATCGATATCTATGTAATAATATAATATAATATATAATATATATATATACACAACCAAAAGTCAGCCAGATTTCCAGATATCTAATGCTCACACAGTACCCTATGAATATATTTTACCAAACTTTAATATCAATATTATTATCAATATATCGGATGCATTCTGGGTAATTTTCAACTCAAATATACAGTTGAATATTGAATACTGCATACTGAATAGTGCATTACAAGACCAAAGGGCATTGTGGGTCTCGTTAATTTGAAATAAAAAGTAAATATTGAGCGTTTTCACGTGACGTCAAAGTGGCCATTATGGGGTACCAAAACAATACATTTTCTGTCCTCCGGGAATTAATTTAACTCTATTTTTATGCAAATACCGTACAGAAAGTTTCTATTGTTTATGGCTGCCTTCTCGCGTGAGTGAAAACGCTCTATACAGAAATTAACTCTCTACATGTAGTTAGTATATTGTTTCAGATGGAATACACTAAAAATAGAGCAAATAATTATTATTAATCCTACTTTAGACAATGTCACTATGACCCACAATGCACTTCGGTCTTGGAATACACTATTCAGTATGCAGTATTCAACCTTTTTTTGAAATAGCTAGTATATAGTAGACAGATGCAGAACATTAGATAGATAACAGATACATTTACGGATAAAAAGATATCGGTTGTCAGCGAAACTGGAGTGTGTACAAGGTGAAAAAGAAAGTTTATATTGAAAAGTTAATGATAATAGTGACACTTCCTTTCGCTGGGATCGGAACTGAAGTCCGTAAATCAAGTTTATCAAAGACATAAGAAAAATACTGTTGAGGTCCGGGAACCTTTCTAGGCAAGGTAGGGCCGTAGCCACCGGTACGCCGGTTGCTCCGGTTTCAACCGGACCAACTTTCGGGAAAAAATATAAGAAAAAAAATGTAAGAAAAACCGAAACCCCTCGAAAACCGGACCAATCAGAAATTTGTGGCTAAGGCCCTGCAAGATGAATTGATCTGGTAGTCAATTTGGGAAAACAGTGGTCCATTTAGGGCTTGACTTGTGTCTTTGCGTAGCGCTTTCGAGGCCAAACATCAAGCCAATCAGGTCGCTCTCTGGTCTGACAAAGTTCTAGGGCAGCTGGTAATGACATGTGAGTGAGAATAACTAAACAGACTTCGTAATTATTTGCATCTGTCCATTGAGCTTCGTTACCATACAGTCGTACTAAAAGTTACCATACAGTTACATCAGCGATTTTACTGAGCGGAAAAAATTCCGTCACTGCTTCCGAACGTGATGTTTTAGCTCAAATGTCAGCGAATTAATAAGCAGCTTATTCATGAATGGTTTCAACATTTGAATCTTTAATCTAGATTGCTGTTTTCAAGTCGTGCCTTCTTAGCAACCCCCAAGGACGGGAAGACTACATTGAGAAGAAATGATGGTATAACGATGAATTGTGCATGGAATTTCGCTCTTTTTTTCCTACTTTTTGGACTGAGGGAATCTAGTTGCTCTACACCGGAATCATGCAACACAATTGGTGAGTAAATGATCAATTATACGGACGAAAAACTTTGTGAGAATAAGCAAGTGTTATCGGATCATATTGCCAGTAGCAAGAGTACACCTGCTCCAAGTTAAACCGAAAATTCAAAAACTTCATCGAATTTCAGGCTCCAGAACTCTTTAGACCCAGTAACAAACACACTGATTTCTCAAAATTGTCAAAATTTACCAGAAATATTTTGATTATTCTTTATTTTTGAAGTTTTATACTGAATGTGCATACGCTTTTTCGACGACATTTATTAAAATAAAGTAAAGCATCCAAGAAATTTTAAATTCAAAGAAATACAGCTTTGTTTAAGCAGAAATAATTTATATGACCGATTTTGCAATTCTTTTTCAGTGGAAAAATACCAACAAATTTTGGAAGAAAGAAATTTTGCAAAAAAATATTTTTGAGTAATCCATTCACCGCCCGTACTTCATTTTCTGCCTCAGAGGCAAAATATGAACAAGTTTAATCTCTTTTAAAAAGTCGTTCGAGTTTTCTGGAAATATTAACAATTTTCTTCGTAATTTTTACCTCAACATTATGATTTAAAAATAAATCTGCCTTATGCATTTACCGATAAAGGTGTTAGAATCCTCAAACGACGTGAAGGAAAGGAAACAATCTGAATTGGCTGCCAACACTTGAAATATTCGTGTCCCAAGATATTATAGCGACGGAAAATCGACGGTAATAATGTGCGAAAGATGTTTCTTGAAAAACTTCTGCAAAAATTGTATTAGGGCATTTTCTTAGATATAGTTTTTCTGGGTTTTTTTTTTGTTTTTTTTTTGTTTTTTTTTTGTTTTTTTTTTGTTTTTTTTTTGTTTTTGTTTTTTTTGTTTTTTGTTTGTATAACTTTCAAAAGGAATAATAAAGTGATAAGACCCAAAGACCCATATCTGATATCGTTTCTAAACCTATCAAACAAGTAGATAAGTGTTGGATATTTTTTACTAGTTTAAATTGCAGTGTGTTTCGGCCTCGTTGTGTTTGTTTGCCTTTTGCTTTTTACTTTTCTTTTCTTGTTTCCTTTTCTTTTTGTAAAGGCAGACTGCACAAAACTCCAGGCAACTTGTCTAAAACGATTTCCATCGTCAAAACTCTGTCGCGAACATATACGACAATTTCACAGAAATAAATAAATAAATAAAAGCAGTATAATTCTCTACTGCGGATAAAATCAATGCCAATTCAACACCCTATTCTAGCAAAAACATCAACTAGTCATGTTCACAACCTGATAACCAGATATATATCTTTTTTAGATTCATTAAAACTTGGTTGCTTTGCTGAAAAACTTTCAAATCGAGAGTTTTCAGTATTGGCCGGTAACTACAATACTTCACTTCTGAAACCAGAACACTGCGTCCGACTATGTGGACAGCTATTCTTTCAATACGCAGCACTACAAAATGGTAGCTTGTGCCTTTGTGGAAACTCCTACGGCGCGTATGGCGCTGCTAGTAGCTGTAATGTTAATTGCACGGGAGAGAGCAGGTCTATTTGTGGTGGAAAAGAAGCAAATACAGTGTACAATTCTACGGTATTTATCGGCCATTTTGCTCTGATTAACACCGCAAAGTACTTCGAGCTATTCGTTGAAGGAAGTATAACTGCAGTCTACACGAATGGAACGATAAGTGATCCTGGATTTTCAGTTGATATCAGTGAAGAATCGGGCTTTTCTACTCCGAAAAGTATAAACTTGCCGTTTACTTTCATCCCGACACGATGGGGGAAAAAGAAGCTGACTTTAACAAATTCTTTATCTGGAGTCTATAAGCCTGTGATCAGTGATGTAGAGGTTGTTTCAACGGTAAAATATGTGGATATCTCATGCCCAAACTATGTGAAAACACAAACCGAGTTTCAGTGTAGTGTTCAAGTTTATCAAGGGACGAAAATGCAAGCTACTTGGCGCTTAGGAGATCAATGGGGAAACATCTCTTTGCCAGGTAAGAAAAGTTAAAGTACGACAAGTGAACATGATTGAATCCATAGATTCAAAGGATTAATTTCAAGTTACATTTTATCTAATATTTAGTTTCCTAAATGCTTTTGTTACTTTAAGAATTAGTCGCGATTTTAACACATCGACAGCGCTTTCCGCCGCCGGTAACTGGAGTGACATCGTGAAATTAACATTCAGTTAGACCCGCCAGCCATATGCGTACGTCAACGAACTTGTCAAAAAATAAGAAATAGCAAAGATCCTGCCATGAGGAAAGAACTGGACAAAACTAATTAAGTTTGCTATGAACCTATTGTAAGTCAGTTAGAAAATTAAAGAAAAAAATGACCTTAATGAAATGTTTGCAATTGCAGGTAATATCAGAAACTACTTCCGACGACTCGATTTTTCATTTGACCAATACATAAAGAAACAAATCCATCCCATTTCTCTAAGTATATTTTTCCTTTTATCATTAACAATAGCTTTAGTTTGTTTAGAGTCGTAATGAAGCTCAGAAAATTAAGCTTTTCTTTTGAATGAAAATATATTATAATCCCATTTATACTGAATGAATTGGCTCCTGTTTTCTGTATTTTTTTACGTGTTGATGGTTATGTGTTGCCTAGCAACACTACCTAGGGTCGTATTTGCTGCTATGACAACCACTTGAAATAATTTGCGTAGATTGTCGATGTGAACAGACGTACTCAAAATTTGATAGCATTTTCCAGTATGAAAAATAAAGTTAAAGCGAAGGAGTAATATGTTTTGGAAAAAGGTACTTTGAATACAAAAGATTTTCTCTTAGTTTCATAAATCAGCAAAATTTGAGTTCACGTGACCGACTTACTTTTGAGCTCTAAATATACAAAAAAAAAAAAATTTTAATTCGATAACTGATTCTCATTATGTATATGTTTGATTCTGCAACAAGCGATCAAGTCACTGAATTTATTTTCCTTTTAGTAATGATTCATCTCGAAAAATATATAATATAACAAATAGAATATTAGTGTTTTTCTGTATATTAAGATTCAACTAACAGAATAAAATAACTAGTCGACTGGGGTAAGATAAGTAGTTTTAATTGGGTGAATAGAAAGCAAATTTCAAAACGTAGTCTTTCCGTTTCAGTCGATATGAACATCTCTCTAAAGTAAACATTTCAATTTTTTTTCTTTCCAAAATTTGTAGTTTGTCAATGAACAGTCATAAATCGAAAATTTTAACTTAAGTCCAGTCCGGATACCGCTTATCGTGAAGTACGTCAAGTTACATAGGCAGGAAAAAACCTTTCGAAACTCATCTTCATTTTAAGCAATGAAACTTAGGAAGAAACCAATTTCCTCGTCCCCTAGAGCTTCAGATACAAAGGTTTATAAGTATCCATCAATCACGGAATATTTAATATTGCCGGCAACAAATGAAACTATGGACTAGTAGGAAAATAGGACTGGATTGCGCTGAAACCCCTGGAAGGCCCCGGGTTACTTTAAGGGGAACTTCCTCAATATATGAAAAACTTTGATGTATTTCATTTTAAAAAAAACTTTAGCAAAACAATTAACTATTTAACCCATTATTTCGTTCTCTCTTTAAACCAAACTCCTCGAAATTCCAATTATTTCCACTTTTTCTCTCCTCCTATTTCTAATTAATTCTTATCTCCTTCGTTTCTATTTCGTCAGCTAATTACGCTTTACTCACTACACTCAAAACCTCTTGATATCCCAAAATATTAATCGATACTAGCTCTTAAAAAATTTCTTCAATATTTACAACATGATCATTAGACGATTGCGTAAACAGCGGGTCTCATAAAAACATGAAAAGTTAAGAACCAAGTAGTGATTACGATGAGAATAAATTGTCAGTGGAATACAAGGAAAGTATTAACAAATATGATTTATAGGATAAGTGGTTTTGACATCCGTTGTTATTCAAGTATTGAATAGAAAGACGAAAGTTTCATCAAAGCTGAACAAATAATACCTTATCTTTGTTGCGAATTTTAGGGAGCTACTAAAAACACTTTTCATATTGTAGTTTTGTTCCTTGAAGATAAACAAATAAATGAGTAATATAGCTAAAATGGGCGCCATCAATTTAAACAAAAAGGAGAAAAAATCAAATGGGAAAATGAAAAAACTTTTTATAAGAATTGAATTTAAACTCATCAAAGCCCGAACAAACATAGTTGCCTTACGAATTTTAGGAAACTAAAACGATAAAGTAAATTAATAATATAAGTAAGACAGTTAAAATCAATAGAATTATTTTGATCGAATAAAAGAAAGAAAAAGAAAAAGATTAAAAAGAAGAAAACAATGAGAATTGAATTTCAAAAACGAAAATCACCCGGATGAATTGGCAATCCGGCCCACCCGCCACTACGGGAAAAACTTGAAAAAGAATTTTTTTGTATTGTACATATTTTTCGTTATCAAATAATTAACTCATTTCATCGTTTATCGTTTATACTGTTTTACCGTTATTCCAAAATTCAACATGAATTCAAAACAAACAAGTAGATTCCTATTAATTTTCTTATCGTGGCCGAGATGGAAATACATTTCTAAATATTAAGCCCTATTCAAAGTTGTTTTTCATCTCCAACGGCGTTATTCCTGACCCGACCACTAAATGCTTCCTTTCCAACCAATTGGTAGATCAATTTCTTTAGAGCTTCTAGAAAAAATTTTTCTAAAAAGCTATTCAAAGACGCCTCGCACAACAGTCGGGATGTGATACTATATTACTTTATTAATGGCTGCAGTGGAATTAGCGCTATTTCGCCAGAGATATTCTGCCAGATGTCATGAAAAAGTAACCATTGCGCGTTAAATATTACATGAAGATTCTAGACTTCATGTAGATGATGGCTAGTAAACACTAGCGTGGACTGCGTCGGTGTTTCTAATGAAACAGTTATCGTAGATAGATAAGTTTTACACCGTAGTGAAAATAGGAACTGACGTTTCGGACGTTAGTCCTTCGTCGAAGTCAATAGAAAGTAAGAGTGAGAGAGATGTTTATATAGTAGAGGAGAGAGAAAACAGTCTCACTCTTACTTTCTATTGACTCCGACGAAGGACTAACGTCCGAAACGTCAGTTCCTATTTTCACTACGGTGTAAAACATATCTATCTACGATAACTATTCTAGACTTCAGGATGGATATTTTAATATCTATCTTAGATCGAGTTTTTGCTCTAACGGGGAGCATAATTAATGATAAATAAACTCTAATACTAAATATTCTGATAAAATCGATACAAGTTGAAAGCACTGCAGATTTTCGAGTTGACTATCACTAAAGAAATTTATTTAAGATATTAACCAAAGCTGAAAAAGAAAACGTTTATATTGCTTATATTAATTCTATTCATCATTTAACTTCATAATTTACGACTCTAAGGAAACAAATTTGAAAATAATAATACTTATCTGTTAGAGACGTAGCTAGCCCTATATAAAAAATTACTAATACAATAATTTAGTTTTCTATTTCTAATTCTTCCTTCCAACACATATATTTTTTATTTCTGTTTTACTTTTTATTCAGCTTGAAGTCGTCTAATCCTTCTTTTTTGAATAACTATATTCGAATTTCAGTTTTTTGGTCGGCAATCTCTCTAAAAAATTTTTACTTTATTATATTGCTGCTTGAGATTTCTCTTCAAAGCTCAAGCAAGACGACATCTATAGTTTTGTGCTACATCTTTCTTCGCTATGATCAGAATGCTTATTCATTTCTCATATCCACCCCTCTGCTCATTTCTCTTCCTTTCCATTCTAAATTCATTCCAATCTGCCTTCTCTTCCTTTCCCTTCCCTTCCCTTTTTCCTTTCCCTTCGTTTCACTTCCCTTCGTTTCCCTTCCACTCTAAATTCATTCTAGCCTACTATACATCACTTCAGATCCAAAAAAAGTCAAGTCATTAACTCCTTTCTTGCCTTGCATCAATCACTTCAAACTCGACCTTAAATTCATTCCAAGCCTACATCACTTCAGATTCAAAAAGAGCTTAGTCATTAACTCCGTTCTTGCCTTGCATCAATCACTTCAAACTCGAGTATCTATTATCAGGATTACTAGTCAATGACATGAACGACAACCATTTGTTCCTGGCCTACACCATATCCTTTGACGCAAGACTTTAAGTGTTATATTTCCTCTTCGACTTTTGAGTTTAATGTTCGAGAAAAGCCCTGTATACAGGAGTACTGTTCAAGATTAAGGTTCATACATATTCCTAACTTAACTCGGTCACCACTTGAAATAAAAAATATTGACGTTAAAAATATTGACGTTAAATCCTAAGAGTTCCTAACATATTCCTAACTTAACTCGGTCACCACTTTAAATAAAAAGTATCGAGGTTAAAAATATTGACGTTAAATCCTAAGAGTTCGTACTTGAAACTAAAAAGAAAAAGAAAAAGAAAGAAAAAAATAGAAAGTTAAACGTGTCTATAAAAAGAGTTTCCGATCAATCGTTAAATTCTTTCAACTCCCTGTGGACCAATAATTCTCTTGATTGTTAAAAACAAAAAGGAGTTAGTTTAACGATTTAACGATATTCAAAAGTCGTTCCCAAAATAAATGAGCCATCTTCACAGCCATTAAGATGTCGCAATAATGGAAGCTAGATTAAAGCTCGTCGATGTACTTGTAGTGTTATCGAGTTTCTATTGGTTGGTTTAAAGTTATCATAATTGTAACCTCGTCTCGCCCAATCTTTTTTAAACACTATAAAAAATTTATAAAATTTGCGACTTCCTTTATCGTAGACTTCGCGCACTCGAGAAAATGAAAAAGCTGTCTTTTTAGACTGTCAAAAAGTCAAAATAATAAGCGTTAGCAGTAATACATTGTCATTAGAAAAGCTGATGCGTCATCCATTAATCCACTACCTTAATTTATTTTCACCTCCCACATCATTTTAAAGTTTCTATAATTATCACCCAGAAAACCATTAAAAATGAAGCAACCAACTTGACAATCGACCTTTTTAAATACGTTCATCCAAAAGAAAGAAAAAAATTATCGAAAACGAAAACAAAAATTCATCAGTAGCTGAAAATTGTAAGCTGCTCTAAATGAATGACTAAATGAACACGGTATTTTCTTTACAAAAGTAAAAACGAAAAAAAAAAAAGAAGACCAAAATCATTTAAAATATAAACATTTGGATTCCTGCTGTAATAAAAAGGTATCTCCTAAAGGAAATCATTATTTTTGTGGTGAAAACGGTCGTTTTAAATGTGCACAGATGTGTTCATTCTCAAGAAGTCATGACATCTTGTGTTGTTTACTTTAAGGACATTGCAATTAGTTGAAAATTGGTTTACATGCCAGAATGCATATCCTGAAGATAGCATAAACATGTACTTTGTAAAGTGTGTTTTTTTCTTTTCTTAAATGTTTGTATATTCAATTGTATAATTGAATTTTTTAAATTCTATGTATAGGATACAGAAGCGAGTTTTAATAAAACTTTTTGAATTGAACTGAAAGGTTTCGTTGAAAATTTGACAAAATAGGGCCTAATTTCATGATTAATTCTTTCGGTCACTGCACTACAATGAAACCACCAAAACCCGACAGTCAACTCTCGCCTTGGGGACACCCTGATATTACGGACACCTTGCTTTTACGGACAGGAGAAAAATCCCCGATAAAAATACTGACAAAGAAATGACCGTAAATGATTTTCGCTATTGCGGACACTCGCTATTAAGGACATGAAGTGACGCGAGGGTGTCAGCTGTAACAAGGGTTGACTGTATATGAAATTAAATACACGATCCGTGATTTAGAAACAATGTGTCTTCCCTATCTTTTACTTTCAATTCTCGGTTTTCCATCACTCTTTCTTGATACGACTAACATTAAAGTTCTTTTCATATATTCTATTCTTTTTGAGTGCTCTACTGCAGCTCCAAGAGTGTTTACCTCACAGTAAAGAGACATAAGCAGGCGTTTTATATAACTTTTATAAAATATCTTTGAAGGACTTTGCGCAAGCGTCTCTGCCCTCTGATATACTAACACGGTAGCCAGCCAATCAGCGCGCGCGTTAAATCTCAAATTTATAATTATTTTGATATTTTTTGCAATAAGTAATCTGCCCTTTTCAATCCGAGAACGATCAGTTGCATTTTTGTGTGTTTATGAGGTATCATAATGTGCTAGCCTTCATAGCGGCGCTTTGGGGAGGGGGTGGGGGCCGGGACAAGGGAGGAGAGAAGAGAAGGGTATGAGTCAGTACGATTCAGTAAAATATTTGTGCTAAGGCCCTGGCTAAACGAGGAAACATGTTTCCAAAAACGTGTTTTCTTAAATGTTTCCAAATGTGGCAAAACTGTCAGGAAACGTCGGTTAGCGCATGCGCACTTTCAAGATAGAGCTAGCGTTGCTACGTAACGAACTTTTAGAATGTTGACTTTCGTGGCTAAACGAGGAAACATTGGGAAACATTGTTTCCATGCGTCTTGGAAGCATGAAATGTTTCTGCCGCACAACAGAAACATTTTTGTGTCTTGGAAGCAAAATTTGTTGCACGTAGCAATGTTCCGCATGTGCCTAAACTTGGAATCATCGGGGAACATGCGCGCGGGAAACATGTTTCCTCGTTTAGCCAGGGCCTAAGAAATAACAATAAAGTAATTGCGTTTTCTACAGGAAACCAATTGAAACCGAGACATAATTTCTTCTGAATCTTCTAAATTACTTCAACAGACCCAGCTTACCTTGGCGTTGGTCCATCCGTTCCACAGTGGATTGTACCAAACATATTCGCAATGTACTCCTCAGGAGTTTTCTTGCTTCCTTCTTCGATGTTCACGCGTGATGCAATGGTTCTTGGTCTTGAAATCTATGGTCATACTGCAGGCAAAATCACGATCTTTGTAAGTTATCAAACCAGAATATTATTTATAATCAGTCATGGTTCCCAAACCCCTTAGTTAATGATTTAATGATTTACGGTTGCTTACTATCAATCACGTGACTTTTTGGAGTTGACTGGGGGGCAAACAAGCGGTTGACTGGGGGGGAACTAGCGGATGCTAAGTCATAACATATCAAAATAAGTCCTCAAACTATTGCATCTGACTATTTTCACGACATAAAACCAGAAAACGAGAGATCAAAACAACCTCCAGGATTCTACAAGCCATCAAAAAAAGAGCTTTTACTGGAAGTGACGTCTATTGATAGCAACCTATTTGCAAAGAGCCCCTTCTGTGCATATACATTATCATCATCATCATCATCTATTGCTGTCGTGGATCAACCACATAGTGCTATATTTATTTACCATAGCTTTTCTTAGTTGTTTGTGGAATTAAACCCTTGTCCCCTTGAAAATTTGTTTGATCTAAGACAAAAGGTTCTTTATTTTCAAAAAAATATGTTCACTATCCGTCTGAGGCAGAACAATATATTATCAGTACTTGTATCATCACCATCAACATATTTTTTTGAAAATAAAGAACCTTTTGTCTTAGGTCAAACAAATTTTCGCCCTTTGGACACCCATAAATGACGCCCTCTTTGTGAATATTCAGTATAAATAGTCCCCTTCACAGTTCCCTGTGCCATCTTGAAAGGTACCTTTGCACCGCGGCGAAGCTAGACGAACGGTGAGCTTGCAATGGCCTAGCCTCATACCACTCTTATACCAAATAAAATTAAATTTGCTCAAAGTTATTTTTTCTTGGCTATAGGTTGATAGTTCGACCTATCAACTTTTCTCTCAGAGTTTTTATCATATACTAAAAGCCACTCGGTTATCTCAGTTGAGCGTCAGTCCATTGTGCGGGAGCTAGGTCGTGGTTCAAGCCTCGGCCGGACCAACACTCAGGGTCTTAAAACAAATGAGAAGGTGCTGCCTTTGTAATTACATCTGCAAATGTTTAGACCTTCACGTGGCTCGGATGACCACATTTATAGCGGTCCCGCCGTCCCTAATCAACTAGAGACTTTAAAAAGAACCACGAGTTAGTCAGTTGAATATACTGTCAAGTGCTAACTCGATAAAGCTTTTATATATATATTATTTTTATTTTATATAAGAGTTCTCACTAATCTCATATTATCACTAATATATATGATGTTTGTGAATAACTTTTCCACCAAGGAGTGACCTAGGCTTACTTGATGTCACATAAAATTGAATTACCCTCCCTTTCTCGGCTACAGGTTGCCCGACCCGTGTGTGCTGCAAGTAGTCAACACTACTGCCTTAACAATGCAACATGTATGTTGGACAAATGTGCCCTGGACTCCAAAGGCCAATGCCCTGTGTCTCAAGTACTAAACATATCAAGCTCCGAATGTCAGAGTACTTCAACATGCAGCAGCAGCTTCTTTCATTCAGCTTTCTACCAGCCATCGAATTCCTCAGTGAATCATACAGTGGTGTGTGAGTTTATGAGTATTTCGATCCAAAAGGGATATAATTTATTTGTTATACCTGAAAACAACGCCTGCAAAGTTCAAAAGGGGGATATCTTGGGATGGGCAATTGAAGGAGTGGGGCTCATTGGACACCAAAACGGATCGGAAAAAGTACGAAGATATACCGCCATTCTTGCAGGCCAAATAAAGACAGGTTATAACTTCACAGTTAGTGACCCCTACACAGAAATATCTGTGAAATATTTGTTAAGAGCAGTGTCCGCCGAAGGAAGTACATTCATAACACGTCACTCGATAAACCAGACAGGAGTGGTGTTCTATTACGTGAACACGACGAATAATGTGACGTCACTTCCTGTTGAAAGGAGTAAAGCTGTTGGCGTACAAAAGCAAGTGACCTTTATATCTGTTGTTTACGCCGTTGGATTTGAATACTTTGGAACGAGGAAGAACCTTCCAGTTGAAATTACTCTAAACATTTCTTCAGCTACAAACGTTACGGCGATTTTTAAAAATTCATCTTCAAGCGGAGAGAGACTTCATACGTACGTCAACAACCAAAATCTAGGAGGACTCTCATTTGTACACAGGGTTAACCTGAGTTTCCCACACGAGGGAGTACATGAGTTATACGTCGAGGCTTTCAATAGAATAAGCTCGGTTAACACCACCGTTAATGTGTTAGTAGGTGGGGAAATAACAGGCTTGAACGTAAACTTATCTGAACCTAGCAAACCGGTTTATCAAGGATTACAAACCAGTTTATTAGCAACAGTAGTTACTGGATCCTTAGTGAGGTACAAGTGGATCATTGAAAACAATCACAGTGCAGTTTTTGTGAATAGTAATGAAACATCACACGTGTTCAGCAAACCTGGAGTGACTAACATTACCCTTATTGCGAGCAACCAAGCCTTTACCCTGACCAAGTCATTTACCATAGTTATCGTGAATCCATTATCACTGAACGTTCCACAATGGACACCTTTAAACGTTCCTGTGGCATTAAATTGCAATCTGACAGGTAACTTCGCCCCAAACCAGAAATATGCTTGGGATTATGGAGATGGATCGAATTTTTCGGGGGTGGGTGCCACGTTAGTACAACACACCTTTGCCAAGGGAGGAATACATAACATAACTTGCGAAATCGTTGGTCCCGTCGTTATTAAAACTAGTTCCAGTATTTTTGTCATGGAGCCTTTGACTGGGCGATGCCTGAAGCCATTTGATGGTGTAGAGCTCTTTGATAATAAGACATTTGTTGCCGAGTACGACACGGGAAACAACTTGACTTTCAGTTGGGCGATCCAAGGAGACACCACAAGTTTCCTGGCAGTCTGCGACTCTAAAAACTTTTCCTTTTTCTTCCAAACCCCTGGCACCTACACCGTAGCTCTAAACATATCAAATCCTATATCCATCCTTACTTGCACCAGAGAATTCCTAGTCGAAGAAAAAATATCCAATATTTCTATCATCGCGACTCCAAATCCTGCTCCTTCGAAAACGACCGTTAGATTCGAGATCTTAAAAGGAGCTGGCAATAACGTGACTTATGCAGTTAACTTCAGCGATGGATACTTTGTTCATAAATACGATGATCCACGACTGGAATTCAATAGAACATTTACTGCAGGTAAAAGGCAGGTTGTTTTAGAAGCGACAAATACGATCAGCAAGGAGATCATCTTTTACAATCTTACGATACAAGATGCGGTGAAAAACCTAAGCATAGACGTCGATGCTGATGGCAGTTGTGATGGCAAAATGTTTGTGGCTGTTGACAAAACGAAATTGCTGAGAAGTCAAGCCGAACAAGGAACTGACTTATCATTCACATGGAAGATCAATGACCAAGTCTATCACGATAAAGGCAATTTGATCTCAGGGAAAGTTTCCGTTTCGAGGTCTCAAACATTTGTCAAAGAAGGAAACGTCGTAGTCAACGTGACTGCATTCAATCTTGTCAGCAATCTGAGCCACTCCATAACCTTTTATGCGCAGAAAGCAATCAAAGACTTTGACGTCATAGTTCCCACCTGTGTTGCAATTGGTGAACAGTTTGAAGTCAGGTTTGACATTTTAGAGGGAGGTGACGTCATATACAATGTCACTTTTGGTGACGGCAGTGGAGATGTTTTCACTACCAGTACATCAGTTATGAAGACTTACTTCCTGAAAACTCAATACACCATGAGGGCTACAGCTTTTAACCAAATAAGTCAAGTTACCCTAACTAAGCAAATTTCAGTACGGTATAAAATAAAAGATCTTACTTGTGGGACGTTCGATAAAATAGTTGCCCTTGGCAAACAAGTAGGAATTTTTTGGAAAATATCAAACGGAAGTGATGTTGAGTATTTGGTCGATTACGGTGATGGATCACCGGAAGTTAATCTAAAATCTCCACTCTTGGGTGTACCGATTTCTTTAAACCATACGTACTTGAATGCACAGCGATATCAGGTGACGGTAAAAGCTTCAAACATCATTACTCAGCCAACTTGTACTTTTGAAGCAGTTGTCCAGGAACCAATCAAAGGTCTTGTAATACAATCCCAAGGTACACTTAAAGTTGGCATATACGAGGAAGTAAGCATCACCGCAACTATCACACACGGAACCGAGGTGAGGTACATTTTTGACTTCGGCGATGGATCGGATCCAGTTCCGTTAAATAATAACGTAGCAGCCCATGTGTATAGATACCCTGGAACTTTTACTCCAAATATTACAGCAAGTAACCTGTTAAGCACGTCGTCTGTTTTGGCATCGTCGTTCGAAGCCTTACAACCCATAACACCGAAACCTGTTCAGGGACTCAAGATTTCCGCAGCACCGACCAAATATAGAGAAGAGACTACGATTAAAATAACTTGGGAAGAAGGAGCGATCTTCAACTGCACACTTAATTTTGGAGACAACTCAGCCAACTCACCCCGTGAGCTTAAATATAGTCAACTAGGGCCACCAATCTTTCACGAGTATCAAACGACAGGCCATTTTAAACTGTCTATAAGGTGTGAAAATGAAAATGGCTTGGGTGCAGCATCTGCAACAGCCATCGCTAAAGTCGAAGAGCCTATTGAAGGGTTGAATTTCACAGACCTCGAGTCAGTTTCGGGGATTGAAAGAGCATTTGGCCAAAGCTTTGAAATATACTGGACATGGTTAAAAGGTTCGTTCGTCACTTGCTCTGCGAAAATTTCAAGGAATGCTAAGATATTGAATCCGATTCAGAACCTTGAGAAACGGGCCACCCTCAAACCGGAATATTTCGAGGAACCTGGAACATACGTAATCACCGTTCGGGCTATCAACGCCGTGACAGACGAGCAAACCATCTCCCTAACAATAACCCTGATTCAAATGATCCAAAACCCTAAGATTCTTCCGAATCCCTATGTCCTGGTCAACTATCCCGCCATGGCCTTCTTGACCATGCAAGCTGGTTCTCATGCCACCTCGGTCTGGTCCTACGGAGAGGCTGGGGAGACTAAGACTATTAGGAGCCTTTCGAACAATAGATATATCCGTTTTGAGCACAGATTTAGTACTCCTGGTGTTTATGTCATCAGTGTGAAGGTATGGAATCGATTCAGTATGAATACAAGTGTATCGTCGACTATGTCGATCATGAACCCTGTGGCTGGTTTCTCAATAATCCCTCGATATGCTTTACAATGGCCTGAGAATAGCGTTAATTTCCAATTTAAACGCAACCAGACATATGAACCGCCTTCTAATGCCAGCTACCGCTTCGAATTTGGAGATAATTCTACTTCAGAAAAGATAGAAATGGATTCCTCGCACAGTAAATTTAATTTTACGTACTCCTACAAACGACCAGGATGCTATATTGCGACTTTGGTCATCTCTAACGAAGCAAGCTATGTTCGATTAGTAGCAAGTGTATCAATCATTCAGAAAGTAGAGACCTTAACATTGGAAGCTCTCCACTCCGACCAAAGCTCTACCCCAGGGCTTTACGGACGAGGGAAAGATCGAAATATTTTACCACTGGAGTACCCGGTATTCTTTCAATCCCGACATATCCACGGCACGTGTGCCAAGTACAAATGGTATTTTGGAGATAACACAGAAAGCAAACTCGAAACCATAGCAACAATCAACCACGTCTATCCGTTACCAGGCAACTACACTGTTCGTGTGCGTGTGTACAATGATATAAGCAGTGAAGAATATTCATCTAATGTTATAGTATTAAGGTCGGTTGTTGGGCTCTTTTTGGTGTCGAACAGTCCGGTAAAATCAAGAGAAAATGTAACCTTTCTTGTATTCTGTGCGCAACCAGGAAACGAAACCGAATTTGTTCTTGACACAGGAGAAAACATCAATATCACTGTCCCTTTTCCAACACGAGGTTCTGCTAAAGGGGCTTTGAAAAACTTCAGTCGAAATATCCACCTTCCATTCGATTTTGAAACATACTATGCGTCGATTGTACAGTACACTTATAAACACCAATCAAAGTTTGCATTCGACGCAAGGGTGACAGCCTGGAACGAGGCATCCCACAAAACAGCGCGAACAACTGTAGTGATAACTGACCTTAATTGTTCCATCCCAAATGTGGAGCTTTTCGGTGGCGGGAAAACACTCGTAAAGGCTTTGCCGTTCAAGTTTGATAGAGGATTCAGAATCAATTCGCGTGTAAATTTCTGGTGCAGTGATAAAGTTAAAGCGATGTTTCAATGGTCTTTGTTCAGAGCTGATACATATTATGTGCATAATTCGTCTATGCCGCCAGACGAAGAGCGAAGGATCAGGTAATAATACTCAAGGGGAAATAGTATTGGTTGGTTGGTTGATAAAAAGTATTGCATTAAAAAAATTACAGATGACATTCATAAAATCATTCATTTATTTAATCATCAAGTGTGATTGAATTCATCCCATTCATTCAATTATTTATTCCATTCATTTTATTTATTCTTTTCATTCATAGCTTCTATCTATTCAATACTTCTATTTATTGCAGTGTTCATTCATTCGTTCGTTCATTCATTCATTCATTCATTCATTCATTCATTCGTTCGTTCGTTCGTTCGTTCGTTCGTTCGTTCGTTCGTTCGTTCGTTCGTTCGTTCGTTCGTTCGTTCGTTCGTTCGTTCTGACAAAAATAAAATTAATACAAATATCAATTAATAATGAAATTACAAACCATTCCTTACCTAGTCTACCAGGTCACGTGATTCAGAACCAGTCCTCCATCACCGTTCCAAAGCACACACTAAAGCCAGGCTACTACCTGATACAGCTTACAGTCACACTGTCCGAGGTTCCCTTAACCAACACAGCCCAGCAGTACGTCAAAATATCCACTCCGTTAGTGGAGGCAAAGATTGAAGGCGGAAGTGCTAGGTCACGTGGATGGGAGAAGAAAATCGTCCTTGACGCTTCGAAATCCCATGATCCTCTAGATTCTGGCGTCAATCTTAAATATGAATGGTACTGTAAGCCAATCAAAAATGACTGGATTGGAGAAGAAGGGTGCTTTGGAAGAGGAAATGGCAAAGTGGAAAGCACCGAGCCTGTGTTTAATATTCGCGCCAGAAGTCTCTTAGAATCGGTTGAGTATGAATTTAGCGTGGCAGTCACGCCTGAAGACAAGAAGCGGGCTGTAGCTACTGCACAGAGAATCAAAATTGTGCAGGGGAATCCACCAGATATTAACATCAAGTAAGGCACTATTTCAAAGTATTTGTTGTAATAATAACAATAATAATAATATAGATCATTTCTAAATAATGCAGGAATTGATTCTTTTCAAAAGTATCGCGAATCAGAGACTAAAACACAAAAGAAATCACGCTTTCTCTCGATGGAATTTGTGGCTTTTTGTTTGTATTTTCATGTTAGCATCTTATTCACGATAATTTTAATAAGGGTCCATTCAATTTTGTTTTCTCCAAAGAATCACGGTCATGTCTGAGGCTTATATAAACAGGACAATTTATGAAATGTTTTTTTTTTATTACTTTCTAACTAGAAATTTTGAATTTAGACTTCACTATCAAAAGGATGCAATACTGGAAGGAGCTTCAAGTTCACTGAAATTTTGTCACTGTAAAATTGTGTAAACTTCGTCTTGCTTCTGTTTTGTGCGGCTTTCAACCGTTTTATAACAAACAGAATTAAATACTTTCTTAGTTCTCCTCGAACTTTTTGAACTATTTCTTAACGTCAATCAGCCCATAGGATTTTTTTTAGTCTTTCAGCTCTCGGTTCGATAAAAGACTGTTGGAAATCTCATTCACACAGGGACATAAATCAGTCAAGGTGTTACTGAGTAAAATAATGTTTGGAGCAAAATAAATACAGAAATCATTCTAGTTAATGACAACTCTTTAGAGCCATATTTATCGTAAAAAAAGTAGAATACCCGTGTCAAAACATTATTCAAAAGCTAAGAATTAAGTCTTAAATATCTCTTCGATACTACAAGGCGAGTTCAACTGCAAGGGTCACTGAAAATGTTGATTCAACATCTTTAAACAAACCAAGGTTGAGCCTAATTTTTAGCTTGAATTATTCACATAAACTCTTAAATACCTTTGTAGAAAAAATGTAACTTCTTCTGGCTCGTCCTTTTAGCATTCTTTGACTCTCAGCTTCTTGAAATTTTAAAATTTTACGCTTTCAAACCTGACTAGTTGACTGTTCTTGTTCGGTTGTTTTTGTTCGCTCATGAGGGATCTGAGCCCGCAGTCTGTACGGTGAGCGGATATTTTAGTTTAAATTACTTTTTTTTAATCAGTTTCTATTAAAGCAATAGAAAACTTTTTCCGTGTTTACATAGCCTGATAGCAACACGAGGGGAGGTTGGGAGAATTCGAGACAGTTATACAAACCCGAGACGTAGTCGATGCATGAGACCATAGGGTTATGCCTGTGGCCCTGACACAAGTCAAAATTTGGAACTTCGTCTTCAAAATACATTTTTGGGGGCGTTTTTTTCCTCGAAAGAAACTGTAAATTTTTAATTTTTGAACTTGTACCTGGAAAACACGAAAGTTGTGACGTCACAACTGTGTTTACATACCCTCATGCAAACATGGCTATCAACCATTTATTTTATAATTAACAAATAGATCAGGCTTAGCTATGTTCTGTTCTCTGATAAAACACGACTGGAGCTGTAGGACACGAAAAAAGTTATAGAAATCACGAGCCGTAGGCAATAGGTTTTTACGAAAAAAAAGCGTAAAATTAAAAAAAAAATTGTGTTGTTGTTAGTGCGTGGGGGATTATAAAAATCACCATAGAGTATGTATAGATATATAAAAAAAGATTTGTTTACAAAAAGATCGCGCGTCTGTCGTCAAACTCACGCAAACAAATTTGATCTATGCGATGATTGGCTACAAACGCGACCTATGGCTATCTGATTGGTCCAGTTTTGACAGGTAATGACAGATCTGTACAGGCTGGCATACAACTGGTTTATCGCATTTGTTCAACAAGAAAGGAGAATTGCTTGTAAATTTTAGCAAAAAAGGAAAAAAAACAAAAACAAAAACAAAAAAACAAGCATTTAACTGCTAGAAGAAATGAAAATCCAAATACTGAAGAGTTTGAAAAACGTTTTCAAAGTTCAGATCGTTAAATGGACATTTAACCTGTACAAACACTCAAGAAAACCAGCTTATGAACACTTTGAATGCCATACCAAGGAGCCGAGAAACGAGGAGCCGATTTTGATCTTCAAAATTGGAAGAAAGCTAGCAGTGCAGTACTTGGAAAACTTGTTTTTTTAGTTGACCCTGAACTATAGTAGTGTAGGTAGTATTTTGTAATCGTAGTCTCGGGTTATTGGAAAGCAAATTACGGTAAAAAAAATACCGTAAATTAGCGTAAAATTACGATAGATTTGTTCATTCTTGTTAGACTATGAAAAAAAGTTTAAATTATTTTTTGACTTCTCTAACACCATCACGGTCCAGCAAAAAGCTTCTAGTTTAGCGAAATAAGGTCATTGTATAGTCGCCGCACAAACGAAAGAAAGCTTTACTCGTCGAAATGTACCAATCAAATGTGCTTCAAAACGAAGTATTTTCCTTTTTTAGAGGAAAGACATAATTCTTGATAAAAATTAATGAATATTTTAAATTTAAAATGTGAAAATGCTTGAAATTGAAAAGCCGAATTCCTGTGACGTATTTTTTATGTTTAATTTTGTATAGAAAACATGGTTTTGACGTCATATCTATGTTTCTATACTCTGATAAAACATAGCTTTTCAGCCAATCAGGGCGTGCGTTCGTGAAAATCTATTATATAATTTGTTATGAATTTTTTTGCTTTAGATGTGTATATAATTGTGGAGGTAAGATGACTTCAGACGAGCGATTCGCAATACAAGCCTACTGCACAGACTGTCGAAATGACACAATGCTTGAGTACTCTTGGACTGCTTACAAACTCGTTCAAGGAAAACCTCAGGGGTTAAAGCTTTGGCCAGATCAAACCCTGACAGACAATCATTTGAAGTTTGTTGTTGTCAAGGAAGGTGCACTTGAACAAGACTCTACGTATATACTAAAAGTTCAGGTTAAGATAAAAGGAGGTAAGTGGGCTTCCTGTGTTAATTCGACGTTTTTTCGGAAAAATCCATCTAGAAGAGAAAAATAATTATTAATTGTGAATGTTGCATCGCCTAATTTGAAAGCTCTCCGTTGCTTGGAGAAGACCAAAACCATTGTCGGTGGAATCTGTAAAAGGATTGAGAGGAATGGTTGGGAAACCTATTGTTCTAGGTTTTTGTTCGACTTTATCCATTGATATATGACGTTGACCGTGCACAGAGAAGGAAAAGTTGCTTCGTTTGTTCACAGTATTACGGAATATAGAAGTTTTTCAGTCTCCCTAAAAAAAAACGTTCTTAAATAGTTATTATTTGTTAATTTATCCTATATGATTAATATTAATTGTTTATTGAAAAAGAAATTGTGTTTTTTCATGCTTTCTTATTTATCATCTAGTAACTTAACTGTATTTGCGCGGAAATATTTATCCGCATGGTTTGTGGTCATCGTATGAAAGTTTTCATTTTCAAAATGTTCATACATGAAAATAATAAGGGAATGAGTATTTTTAGCCATATTTGCTTTGGTTCATTGTGCACGGTCAGTATCACGTGATGGTACGGTTCAACATCAAACGCAAAACAATAGCTTTGTTCTATAGAGTTTGCAAACCATTCCGCTCCATTAACTACGTAAAAACTTACTGATGCAGGACCAAGTGCTTTTGCCGAGTACGATTTCACAACCAATTCCCCACCAATAAATGGCCATTGTATCATCACTCCCGAAGAAGGAGAGGAACTAGCCACGAAATTCTCTGTGAAGTGTAATGCATGGGTCGAAGAGGACACCCCTCTGACCTATGAGATCTTAGTCAAGAACAATAACAACCAAACAAGCAGTAAATACACGCTCATGTGGTATGGACCGGAACTCAGTAACAATAGGGTATGGACGAAAATCTTTGATGTTCTCTTATTCGATTTGGTGAATAAATTGCGCGTGAATACTGGTTTCTACTTTAGCCCGCCAACCGGTTGGCTCAATTAGATGAGGATCGGACTTTCGTGCGGCAGGTCTTGGTTTCAGTCCCGGCCGGACCAACACTCAGGGTATTGAGTAAGGAGAAAGTGCTACCTTTGTAATTACATCTACAAATGGTTAGATTTTCAAGTAGCTCGAGTAACCACTTTAAATGGCGTTCCCGTCTCATCACGATGCTTGTCTTGCATTGGTGATGCTTAATTGTGTTGCTCATGGCGATATACTTGTCGTACTCGTGGTGATGCTTGTGTTGCTCATGGTGATGCTTGTGTTGCTCATGGTGATGCTTGCGTTGCTCATGGTGATGCTTGTCTTGCTCGTGGTGATGCTGGTCTTGCTCGTGGTGATGCTTGTGTTGCTTGTGGTGATGCTTGCGTTGCTCATGGTGATGCTTGTGTTGCTCGTGGTGATGCTTGTGTTGCTCGTAGTGATGCTTGCGTTGCTCATGGTGATGCTTGTCTTGCTCGTGGTGATGCTGGTCTTGCTCGTGGTGATGTTTGTCTTGCTTGTGGTGATGCTTGCGTTGCTCATGGTGATGCTTGTCTTGCTCGTGGTGATGTTTGTCTTGCTCATGGTGATGCTTGCGTTGCTCATGGTGATGCTTGTGTTGCTTATGGTGATGCTTGTCTTGCTTATGGTGATTCTTAAGTTGCTTGTGGTGATGCTTGCAAATTGTGTTGCTCATTGTGATGCTTGCAAATTGTGTTGTTCATGGTGATGCTTGTCTTGCTCATGGTGATGCTTGTGGTGCTTATTGTGATGTATGTCTTGCTCATTGTGATTGTTGTCTTGCTCATGGTGATGCTTGCAAATTGTGTTGTTCATGGTGATGCTTGTCTTGCTCATGGTGATACTTGTGTTGTTCATGGCGATGCTTGTGCTGCTCATGGTGATGCTTGTCTTGCAAGTCAGTGGGAATGCATTCATGTCCAATCATGTGATTGCTGGCTAAAAAATTCATACACAACTCTTTTAATTCTTGAATCATTGAGTTGCTTGTAAATTTTATTCTTACTTTAACATTATTACTTTTACCTTTTTCCGCCGGTTACCCAGCAGTGCTAGAACTGCTTTTCAACAATCGATTAAATATCTAGCTGGAAACACGCACAATCCAGTTCTTGAACATAGAAACCAAACAAGAACGTAGATCACTCGCGGTTCTTTTATTCACACTACAGGTCATTCTCGCAGCTGGTGAAAAAGAGAACAATTACATTTTAGATTTCATAGTCAGAGTTCAAGATGTCTACGGAGCTGTCAACGATACTATTTTCAAAATAAAGGTATATTTCTCTCTTTTGCTTTCCCCTGCTCTGCTCTTCTCTTTTATTTCTTTCCTTCTCTTCTCTTCTCTTCTCTTCTCTTCTCTTCTCTCTTCTCCTCTCAATCCCCTATTTCTTTTTTCTTCTTTAATATCTCATATTTCAAAAATATAGTACTAAATTTACCCGCCAAAGTTTCATGCAACACAGCCTGCCTTTTTTGTACATACATTCTTAAAGAAGTTGGTATTTTTATTACAGGTCAAGCCACTTTCCGGAAACATCACGTCTAAACGACTTTTAGGCTTCGTAGGTGAACTCGAAAGCAACATTGCTCGAGGAGATATAATGGGTGCAGTTCAATTGACAACCGTGCTTGGTAGCATCGTCAACAACAAGGACCACATCACAGGAAGTGTGATGACAATTCAAGACAGAATACAGGTATGTAAAGATTTTGCTCTACGGGTGGTTGTTGGTTGGCAGATTTATAATTGGCACGCGCAAAGAACATTTAGCGTGGTGTTATGGCCCTTTTTTTCTGACTGATATGACTGGGTTGAAGTCCCGTAACTTCACCTCACCTCGCCTTTCTCTCACTTTCTTTCCTCCCTTTGTTGTTTTCTTTTCCTTTTCTAGCCTTGAGATATCAAGGGCGCGAAATCTAAATGTATCGTCTGCTATTTATCATAGTTCCAATTAACAGCTAACTTGACACCTTATTACAGGTTCGTACCGCCCTGACCCAAACAATGGATGGTGTTGTTCCTAGAGATATTCAAGCCGTAAGACAATTGAGTGGCTCACTTGAGCTGGTGGCCCAGGAATCAGCAGAACTATCGCTAGAAGCACAGGTAATGGGACGATCTGGACGACTATGAGAAAATTTAACGTTATTCAATCGAATGTACACTATACCTGATGTTGTCTGTATTGATCCCAAACTGCATTGATTCCCCCTTCTCCCTGGCCGGCTATAATATGCGCGATTTTTCCTCTGTCCTTTTCCAATCGGATCCCTCTTCCTCCCTGGCATGTTATCCCCCCAAACTGCATTGATCCCCTCTCCTCCCTGGCCGGTTATCCCCCAAACAGCAATGCATATTCATGGGAATGTGAAAATGGTGGATACAACAGGCGCATCTATTTTTGATTTCTTTGATTAATCTAATTATCGTGAAAATTTTTTCCGTCAGGAATCCTCCCTCTCTATATACAAACGCGCTGTAGAAGTTATTTCTAAAAGCGCAACGGATGTTGAGCTAGCACAAATCGAGATCGCTTCTCAGAAATCGCTGTCAACCATGAGTAGTTTCATCGCTGCTGCTTCATCAACCTCGGAGAAATTGTTCTCGACTCCTTCGGGAAATACTGCCAATCTTCATAAGGTGTGAACATGCTTTCTTAATATTGAAATCAGCATCTCAAATAGACCTCTTTACCTTCGTTGTTTGTTGTCCCATTCCAGTCCATGTGATGACATTTTTCTTTCATATGTAAATAGACCCCTTGCACTGAGTCCCAAGAGAAATTGTTCATGGGCCGGGAACAAAACAGTAGAAATTTTTGTTTTTGCATAAGAAAAGACGGCCTATTTAATGTTCATCACAATAGAAAAATTCTCAGGGGAATGTCACGTGGTCTAGAATGGGTAATTTGCATATGAAGGTAGAATAATCTAGAATAATCCTTTGTGCGTGACAAGCAAAGCATATCTCGGAAGTGGGCTATAGCTTTTACATTTTAGTTTCTGAAGAGTTTCGCTTTTTGCATTGCATGTATGTTTTAGAAATAAAATATGTTATTGAATTCGTTCTTCTCTTTTTCCATTGTTTAGGCTCAAGCCGTAGCACAGGGCTTGTTACATCTGACTAACACTGTAGCAAACGCATCATTAGTCAACAAGCTTCCTGAAGAGAAAGAAACCGTGTTTAAATCCAAATACTTACAGTTGTCAGTCAAGAAAGTGACGTCAAATAATTTAGAAAAGGCTGAATTTAACACTAGTGGGAATGCACGGTTTGTTTTGCCTGAAGAAGAAGGAATGATACAAAGGATTGGTGACAGTGAAGTTAGCGCAGTGGTAAGTACTAATTGACAGAAAAATATAAAATTAGCTTTCAATACACATTGCAATTTTTCTACTTTTGGAAGGGGATCATATTCACCTTTTTGGAGAGTCATTTTCGACCAGGGAATCATTTTAATTCTAATAATGGCTCAAAACAACACCTTATCAATTGGCCAGTGTTGTTTGACTCTTAATGAACCTCTTTACCTTGGGCGTAATGTTTTCCCATTTTAGGCCACGTGTCATTTCCTAGAGTTTCATTTCTCTGTTTAACGGTTGTGCATGAGAAGAAACATGAATATGGATACAACTCAAGCAGAAGATGACGCCCAAACGAAATACATCTATTTCATAGTGTTAATGAATACTTCTAGGAGTTAAAGTACAACTCTTTAGTGTATAACTAAAACAGTGGCTTTGACTTCTTGTGTAGTCTAAATAAATACTACTCCTTTGAGAAAGTAACAAAGATTTCACAAAGGGTCGTCGGTAAAATGAAGAGTCGAACTGATGACTCTTTTGAAGGTGTCATTTTAGGGTCAAAAAATGACTCCTTTAAAAGGAGTCAAAAAGGTTTTACAGCTAGTATGACAGCTTCTGTATCTAATTAAGGTACATGCCTCGATATTCTTCTATAATTTACTCCTCGCCATCTTCTTTAGATCTCTGAGATGAGTGTCAATCCGTTCAGTGGAACAAACTCCTCGCGCATGGTCAAGTCCTCAGCCATGTCTTTAGTCTTGATGGGTGATAACTATCAAGAACTAAAAATTGAAGGTCTTTTGTCTCCCATTGATATCTTTCTGCAAAACAAGGAACCACAAGAAGAGGTTTGTTAAGAACGTCTTCTATCTTTTTTTTAGAATAAGCAATCTGTTCAAACTTGAATCAAATGAACTTTGAAAGCTTTTTCGTTGTTTCTCTCAGTCGTCTGTGCTCTGCTCTGCTCTGCTCTGCTCTGCTCTGCTCCTCTCTTCGTTAATTTATCTTGCTCTTTAAATATACAGAAAGAACTAAACACAACTACCACTCCACCGAAGACCAAGGAGATGCCCATGGCAGTCCACAAAGTCGTCCTAGAGCGTCCTGAAAATGCCATCATTGCAGACATTATACCAGAAAATAGATCAGCAACATTCAACGTCTACTTCAGATACAATTCCCAACCAACCCTGACAGAATACGACTTCCTTGATACTCTTCCTCGTTATCCCGTCAACGAGTCATCAAACATCACTAGTCCAGGGCCTTACACGTTTTTTGCCTTAAGTGAACGGACCAATGGAAGTGGGGACTACTTCATAGGAGTAATTCCTGTGGACAGTCAAGGCAGTGTAACTCAGGAACAGCAGTTAAATTACACATTTGATGTCTATTCTTCTGGTTGCTATTTCTGGAGCGAAATTAAACAGATTTGGACAAGCGAAGGATGCAAAGTATGTAAATAGTTAATCATCTAGTTTTTCATGAATTGAAGGCTTCAGACAAATTGATCTTGTAGGTTTGATAACAGCCATCACTGCAATTCATTGATTCTTTGTCACGAGTTAAGCTAGCAAATAGGCCCTTTGCAGCTAAGCAATCACGTTCTGATTAATTCACTGAGAGTAAATGAATGGACATTTTGATTCCCATGGGTGAAATATACTGGTGAGCAAACAAAATTTCTAACAACCTGTTTTGAGAGATCGTAATAAAACTGCATTTCGTAACACACTGGATACACATCTTTTCATTCAGTTCTTTACAAGTAGCTAAAAAGAATTACCAATTTAATATAAAAATATAAATTTTGCCCTACAGTACACTGGACACGTGACAGTAAACTGCAAAGGGCCTATTTGTAGCTCAAAGCATTAACATAAAGAAATTTCTAGAATTTTTCGCTCGCTGACCTAACATAAGTGCAATTTTTTAAATTTCTTCAAATTTGCATCGAATCCTGAAACAACCTCAGTGTTGATCTATGTCAAGGCCAGCTACCTCCGCGATCTTGGGATTTAGCTTCATAGGTTTTGGGGATCCGAGGAAAAAGAATCGGAGAAGCCGGAGTAAAGTCCTCAAATCAATTGGTAAACTCAATTGTACTCACATGGAATGAATTAAGAGTCAAGGAATCAAACCCGCGAGTCGTCCGGTACGAGAGAAATCTGCCACTTGTTTCATGCCATTATGCTAATCGACTCAAGGGAATATTACCCTGGAACAGATTTCTCGTTGACAAAGCAGCAATCTTGTAAGTCAAATAGGTCACTTGTATAGTGGTAGTAAAATGACTGCTCCATCGTGCAAACGGCCTATTGTACGAGTTCCTTTGCAATTTTGCAGTTAAACAAATAACTAATTTTTGCATGCATGTCTGTACGCGAAGCTTGCAAAGGAAGAGGAGTGGTTGCAGAAATTATATTATATTATATTATGGTTTGTTCTGATATTGCAGATTGGGAACAAGACGTCCAGATCAATGACCCATTGTCAATGTACGCATCTCACATGGTTCGGTGGAGACCTATTCATTCCCCCAAACAAACTGGACTTGAAAAAAAGCATAAATAATCTAGCCAATCTTTACGAGTCTCCTGCTTTGTTAGCTACAGTTTGTCTTGTGGCCACGATGTACGTAATAGCCTTGGTATTTGCTCGGCGCTGGGACAAAAAAGACACTACAAAAGTGGGCCTTATTGCTGTGCCTGATAACGACCCGACAGATCGATTCCGTTACGAAGTGACAGCATACACAGGCAGGATGGGAAGGTCAACCACAAGCAATGTCTCGATTATACTTTATGGAGAACTAGCAGAAAGTCATCCAATCACGTTGATAGACAAGGAGAGGCAAGTCTTTGAATCAGGAAGCGTGGATTCATTCTTTGTCACCGTTCCTCAAGCTTTAGGTCCTTTGAACTACATCCGAATATGGCACGATAATTCTGGGTCATGGCCTGCGTGGTACCTTAATCAGGTCATCATTCGGGACATTGATACTGATGAGCGCTTCGTGTTTTTGTGTTACCGCTGGTTTGCGTGCGACGAGGACGACGGTCAAGTTGAACGCATCATCCCGATAGCCGGGAAAGAAGAGCTTCAAGAATTCACATACCTCTTTCGTAATCGTGCAAAGAAGGATTTCTCTGATGCACATCTGTGGTTTTCGATCGCTCTTCGTCCTCCACGCAGTCAATTCACTCGCGTCCAACGAGTCACTTGTTGTCTTTCTATCCTTCTTTGTACAATGTTGGCAAATGTCATGTGGTATGATATCCCACAATCAAAGAACAATACAGTTATCTTTGAGTCTGGTTTCATACGCATTACATGGCATGCAGTTGTCGTGGGATTTTATTCGAGTTTGATCGTCTTCCCCATTAATCTTCTCATCGCGCAAATTTTTCGAAGCCTCGAACGACGTCCAAAGAAACCACGAAAACCTGCACACGAAAAGAGCGAAGAAGCGAAGGAGGTCCAGAAATCCGTCCTGAAACTCAATGACATTCACACCATCACGCGAACAGATTATTCGGAATATTACCCTGGAAAAGATTTTTTGATGAGCCCCAAGAAAGTATGTTTAGATCCGCAAGATGCCTACGATGATGATGATCTCCTGTGTCTTTTGATGGAAAACCGTCTGTTGGATGAACATTATCTAAAACACTCGACACAGCCAACGCTACACACGCCTATTAAAATAGGGTCAAAAGACCTGTTTAAGAGTGACATCCAGCAACCCTTTGATCAGGATGATATTAGAAAGAAAGGTTAGAAAAGAATGATTTAAGTAATAAAGGGGGGCGGAGGGAACCTTAATAGAACTGGTTTTCGTGTTGTAACGGAAGTCATTTTTCCATATGGTGCATATCAGCTTACAGGATCTCTTCCTGATTTAAAAGCCCTTAAAAAATAGATAGGTATTTACTACTACTTTTTTTTTTTTAGCTTTTTGCGTTGCTGAGATATTCAATATAGAAATCACGAAGTGATCCTTAAAGAAAAGCAAATCGTCAAATAGAGAATATCTTGTGAGAATTGCCCTATTTCACATGACGTCACATCAAAACAATCTATCGTTTAAACGCAAAGGATCATGGTCGTCGGAGGGGGTCAAATCAACGCAAATTCACCATAAATTGTTCTAAAACCCGTATCAATCCATGAAGAGAAGTAGGATAGCCAGCAAACGCTCAGAATATTTCTTAGTACATATTAACACATATTATATCTGTAAACCAGGCCATTTTAGATTAAACTGTTTCGCTAGGGACAAATTTTGTTGAATTTTCTACTGGATTTGGCGATTCTATCCCCACATAAACAATCAGTGACGTCATAGGGAAATAGGGCAATTAGCTCAAAATGCTTGAATCTTATTTGAGCTAGTTCTCGCCTATCGCCTTTGGCTCCGACAAACGTTTTTTTAAATGGTACATAACTTATTATCAACAGCATCTACCAGTCCTGTGTCTGAATGCAGTCTCGACTTTAACGACAGCTCACAACTAGTCAAGCCCGAGAAGCCCAAACGCAATCCAGTCATCATCAAAGTGCCCAAACCAAAGTTCCTGCTTCCCTGGTGGTTTGTATTTGTGGCGTGGTTTCTCTGCATAAGCACATCTCTCGTTGCAGCGTTCTTTACCTTGCTCTATGGACTGAACTTCGAGAAAAAAGTCCAGGAGGAGTGGCTTACCGCTATGTTCATATCCCTGATTCAAGATATCTTTATCTCCCAGCCTCTCAAGGTTATTGGCTTTGCATTGTTTTTCGCTCTTATTCTCAAGAAACCTGACAAAAGTGAGGAAAGTCTTAACGCGGAGCTGGCGAAGGACGAGGAATGGCTGAAACAGAATCTAAGAGGACGAAGACGAAATGCACTCATAGCTGAACAACCAAAGTACATGGCTCCCGACGAGGTAAACCACCTTTTAAAATAGATCTTTAAGGCGCCAATTTAAATCTTTTATTCATTTCCAACCGTTATATGAGTTTGCAAGCAATAGTCCCCTTCACAGATCGTTACGCCATCTTGAAAGGTAATCGTGCCTGTGCATCGAAGCGAGGATGAGCGACGGCGGTAACCTTGCAACACCTTGAAAGATAGACTATTTCGTTGATACGGCGGCTCTCTTGAATGCAAGACATTATTTGGTGTCCAGGGGGCAAATAAAGCTTTGTTACAGTAATGACCTCGATTGATATTAACAGCTCACCACAAGAGAATACAACACCGAAAAAGATGGATTAAGTCGACACATCGATCACCCATAATAAAAAGACAACTTACAATACTCTATATATATTTTTCGTCATCTTTGATGGCCGCCAAATCTTCGAAGTAGTCTATAATTCACATGTCTGTATCATTGCAATGTCACCGCCATTCTCGATTCGATGCACAGACACTGTTACCTTTCAAGATGGCGCAGGGATTTGTGAAGGGGACAATCGTATCAATTAGTGAAGACGAGTGCTCAAATGAAGCAAAATCATTCCTTCCCTTTAGTGTTATGTTTTTAGCTAGACAAACGCCTAAACAACGACGAAAAAAGACTGTTTTTGCTTCCATATAGTTTCTAAAGCATAAATTTCAATTTTTTTCAATGCTCAGTTAAAAAAAACAGTTGAAGATATTTATGGGAGCTCATAACTTTTTCAAGAATGCACAAACTTCAATTGCAGTTAATGGTTACCAATAAGTGACCTAAATATCCCTCTTTTGAGACAAAAACGTCAAAGAAGTTCTTTTGTGTGCAGGAGCGATATTGAGATGGAGAGGGAGGTTTAAGCATCTCTGTTTTAAATCCACTAAATTTTCAAGTCTTATTCTGACACTTTTAGGGCGCTTTCCATTAAGTCGGAACCAATCGGCCAGAGCGCTAACGATCAGTTATGGTACTTGGGACCAACGCGGCCAGAACCGACACGAGTGAAAAACGTCTGCGCATGCTCTAAATCCGTATGCAAATTACTCAAAACATATGTAAATTTGACTTTCAAACATGCCTGATAAATTGGACTTCACAAAATGCCAAAACTTGGTGTCCATGCTTAAAACTTAAGGGTAATTCTTTCATATTGTGTTTGTTAATACAGTATCTTGGTCTGACAAAAGCATACTCATGAAATGTTTTGTATACTTGGAGAAAACAAACATTTATTTCCTCACCCAAACTCTTCAAAATTTTTAGAAAACGTGCTGAAATGCACGTATGCGCAGAAGTTTTTCTCTAGTGTCGCCCGAACCAGTTCTAAGAACTGTAGAGCACCACTTGAGAACTGGCCACTCAGACCGATCGGTTCGACTTGAAATCGTGGAAAGTGCCCTTAGTGTTATACATACCAGTCTACGTACTATACGAGGCACCCACTTGCGATGCCTCTCCGTGGTTCTTGATCTAATTTCATCTTTACCTCCGTATGCAAATTACCCATTTCAGACCACGTGACATTCTCCTGAGAATTGTTCTTTTATGAGGAATATGTTAAAATATTTACACATGAAAGAATCAACTTTCAAGAGTGGCATCTCATGCTCTGTAATGGGGCAACAAACAGTGAAGGTTAATAGGTCTATTGCTTCTTGTCTGAAAAAAGTGTGATTTTAGAGTCGTTTTCCCCACAGGCCATGTTAAAGAAAGCCCGGATTCGCCGTTTCAAGGAACGTAAAATGTATTCAGTCATTCGAGAGATTGTCTTGTACGCCATGTTCGTATGGGTTGTGCTGTTGACAGCTTACGGACACAAGGACCCTGACGCGAATTTGTTGAATCAAGGGATGGAAAACATGCTGACGGGAACCGGAAATAGCTGGCTCGTTGATTATAAACCCAAGAAAGCAAAAAACCAGACAGATAGAAAGTTTCTTATGGTGAGTAGAGCTAGGGTTACTGTCTTACATTTAACATCCACTCATCCATCCATCTATCCATCCATCCATCCATTTATCCATCCATCTATCCCTCCCTCCCTCCATCCCTCCCTTCCTCCCTCCCTCCCTTCCTCCATCCCTCCCTCCCTCCTTCCATCCCTCCCACCCACCCTCCCTCCGTCCATCTATCCTTCCATCCATTCATCCGCAGGTCATAATATTTTAGCAAATAATTTTTTTAACTGTACCTTTAATTTAAAGGTGAGTGGAATCGAAAAGTTCTGGAACTGGACTAACAACACTCTGCTGCCCAGTTTATACAACGGACCTTGGTACAATGGAAAAAGTGACGTCAACGGATACATGGCAGACAGAACGTCATGGCGGATCGGAGTTGCAAGGGTTAGACAGTTACGAGTCAAAACAGGTAAATCAGTTATCGTTTGCACCATTTTCCATACATTGGTTCACTGTCAAACATAAAGCGCTCAAGTGAGGTGCCAAGGTACTTTCAAAGGATTATTCAAATTTGAACCTTGCAACCTCGACTGAAGTATATGTGTTTGACCAGTGAACAGATGTATGGAAAATGATGAATACATGAACGTACTGCTTACGTGTTGCTAAAGCGACTGTGAGAAACTGATATAATAATAATAAATAATAATAATAATAATAAACTTTATTTATGTGTCAAAAATATATAGCAGTTTCCCACTAAGTAAGGACAGCTAACCTACTTAAAAACAATATGTGATATGCTCACCGTGGCAATGCATGTTCCATAATGTCTTGATATCGTGGTGCTCATATAACGTCATGGCCACCATACTGGATGATCTCCAGTAACAAATGTTGTCATCGGTTACTTTTATGTATCACCTTCTATTGCGTCCTTGTCTAATGCATGATAATTTCTTTTTGAGACAGCCTGAAAAACTCAACAACAATAACAAAACAAAACTCATTATGTTTATATACTTTGTTGTATTCTTTCTCCAAATAAATGTATTCGTTTGTGCAATTTCGACTTTTAGTTTCAGAAATATTCTAGATCAAAATTCCAGTATTTCACGTCCAGACGTTGTGGTTACTGAATACTCCAACCCCCTCCCCCCTCGAGACTGGTTCCTCTAAGTTGACATTTGTTTTGACCTTACCTAAGTTGCTCCTTGTGTCCTTTTCATCCTTAGATACATGTGAAGTGGCAAATGTGTTTAAAGGTTTTCTACGTGACTGTAATGTACCTTATTCCTGGAACGCCGAAGAAATAACCAAACAATTCAAACCAGGATGGTTGCGAGCTCCTTCCAACTTCACATCAACCAATCGCGCATGGCGGTACCGAGAAAGCGTTGAGCTGAAATCCCTCCCATTCCTCGGACGCCTGGCCTTCTACAGTGGAGGAGGTTACGCCGAAGACCTGGGACCAACGATCGAGGAGGCCAGAAGAAAAATTCAAGAGTTAAAATCGCATAACTGGATTGACAAGCAGAGTCGAGCGGTATTCGTCGAGATAACGATATACAACCCGCATACCAACATGCACTGCGTTGCGTTTCTGATACTTGAAGTGTCCGCCAGCGGAGGCGCGTTCCCATTCGTCGAGCTTCTCGTCACGAGGATAGACCGCTACACAGGACAATTCAAACTATTCGTACTCATCTTTGAGCTGGCATTTGTCGCTTTCACCATATTCTTCACGTATAAATTGATCAAAGGGATGATAAACATTGGCCCTATTTATTATTTCAAGGAGTACTGGAACTGCACGGAGCTTGTGTTGATTTCACTTTCCTGGACGTCCATTGTGCTTTACTTCGTAAGATTCAGCATCAACGCCCTGACACAAAGAGAATACCGCAAGAATCCCAATGAATTTGTGAACTTCCATCCACTGGCAGCCAGCGATGAAGTCTTTGCTTATATCTACTCCTTCGTCGTGTTCTTGGTATCTCTAAAATTCCTTCGTCTGTTCCGATTCAACCGAAGAATGTCATTACTTGCGTCTACACTGAAGAACTCGGCAAAGGAACTAATGTGTTTTAGTCTAGTATTCGGTATAGTCTTCATGGCATTCGTGCATTTTTGCGTTTTGGTGTTTTCAAAAGACCTTTATATGTTCCACACCGTCATGTCTTCTGTGGAAACCCTGATAAGCGTCATGCTTGGGAAATTTAGTTACGAACGTCTTCTTGAAACGAACAGAGTGTTAGCACCTGTCATGTTCTTCTTCTACAGCTTCCTCGTTGTCTGGGTCCTCGTCAACATGTTTATCTCGATCATCATCGAGAATTTCCAAGCGGTGAAACGCAACAACGATCTACAATCGAATGAGTACGAAATAGTTGACTTCATGACCGACCAGTTCCGTGTCTGGCTTGGCTGGAGTACATGGGGATTTATTTTCTCGTCCAAGAATAAAGTCAAAAACTATCCGATGGGTAAACCCAAGTATAAAAGGAGAAAGAGGGTCGACCAGGCCGAGAACTTAAAGAACCGTGTAGATCTACTGGTGAACATGATACAGACGGTGTACTTTGAAAAGGAGGACTTTCTGCGCAACGATGGCGAAGTCACGTATACGTCAAGAGAAAATCCAATGTATTAACGCTGTCCCTCTCACTGTTGTGTAGTTCACGCCGGGTGTCGTGGTCGTCAGCAAGTCCCGGCTGAACCACACATATGAGATGAGTTTGTTTGATGTTTTATTTTCTCTCTTGCCACGAGGGGTTTTCTCCGTGTTCTATCTCCAGTTTTGCCGTCCCTCGTTAAAAATCAACATTTGAGTTGTTTGTTGTGTAGTATAATAGTGAATGTAGTGCGGTTGTGTGTGGAGCGAGCGTGGGGGGAGTGATGGACAGTGATTGTTGTAAAATATATTCTTTTTGATGTAAGGTCCTGTTTCAGAGTTCACATGTTTTTTAATTTATTGGCGATACTACGAAACAACCTGGGGGCAATCATTAAATAAAAAAAATCACAATCAATGCACGGCTAGTTCACGAATAAAATTTTGATTAAGCTTGTAAGGTTTTGCGAAGGAAGCAAAACCAGAGAATCTGGACAAAATCCCTCGTAATTGCCACTCCTATACTTCGCCCAAAGAATGCTTTGCGTATTTGGGAATGACACCATGAAACGTTCTTTCTTTCTTAAGCTGAACATTATCATGATAGATAATAATGTCATAGGGACTGCTGGAACAGTCTTTGAAGAAAATTGCGGTATTCATAGACGAAATATTCAGTTACTCCTTCATACACGGCACATTGCAGAGTCATGATTTTATTTTTTAAAGCTGCAGCACGTACTTAGTTATATAGAGCGGTTTTGATATCAAACCTACGGTACGCTACGGTGTATACGGCATTTACACGGTACACCCATGCCGTAATACTGAAATGACTTCCCATTGTCTACAGTAATTCTCCTAATCACAAGGCTACGGCAACAGTGTAGTTTCGAATTTGCTTCTTATCTTACCACTTAACAGCTTTAGCAATCACAATAACTGTTGAATAGTTGACGTCACCTAAATTATAAGTTATTTACTATTTTAGTTGACGTCACTTTAATTGAAAATTCACGTGTCAACGGTCTGAAAATCAGAAAAGAAAACTTCACGCATTCTTTGGCCTAAAATAAACCCTCGGATTCACATGACCGTTGGTTTGGCGCGTATTGACTATTTTTGGTGATGTCATCTACATAGCGGGATCTAAGTTAGATAAATTTATCTAGCTATAGTCAACAGTGTGACTAAATGCATTGTCTGGCTAGATATCGCGCTTTAGAGGCAGGTTCATGAAAAAATCGTTATGGCCACATGTAATGAATATTAAACAAAAATTAAATGTTTGGATGTGTTTACATTTACAAATATATAATATGTGTTTATATTTACAAATATATAATGATTCAGTTCGAGAGAGAAACTCTTGTCAAAATGAAAGAATTGAAAAAAAACTAAAAATGTTATTTTAAAATCTTAAATGCGCACAGTCAATTTCCTTCTAAATCTTTTCTCTGCTTTTTTTATTCCTTCAGAACATTCTCTTGATTTTGATGGCACATGTTGAAAATCACTCGTTCGTAAATTACTGTATACGTAGTGATAATAGTGCAAATAAATCGAAAATATCTGACAGAACTTTGTTTACTCTTGTTTATTCGCTATCCATTTTCTCTTTCCATTTATCACTCGTATTCGTTTATCTCTTTCTTTCGTTCATCCATTTTTGCGTCCCATGACCCTATCTTTATTCATTCGTGGAGTAAGTGCATCATAGCTTCGTGTACCAGCTTCCAATAGACCTCTTTGCTTGTGACGTTAAAGGAGCTCAATTTGGAGGAAAAAACTAAAGAACTTCAATCTGATGAGAATTGGAAACCTATTGATATATTCTCCAAATCGAGCTGCTTTTACGACGTGCATGCTGCAAGGTGTCTATAATAATAATATGATAATAATAATAATAATATATATATTTTATATAGCGTCAATATCGCATAGCTTCAACAACGCTTTACAATGTTCATTAGTAACTAATATTGAATTCAATGTCCAAGACAGCAGGACTGAAAAAAGAAGTTTGAAATAAGAATATGAGTGAAGGGAAAAAACTCAATATTTTCAATTTCACATGTATATAACAAAAACACTATTTTTAGATTCATTTAAAATATATCACATTATGCCATTTTAACATACACTTTTTATTTTCACTTCACGTCTATAGACCTCTTCACCTTGGGCACAATGTTAATTTTCCCATTTCAGACTGTCATTCTCTTGAGCATCATTTCTTTGTTTAACGGTTGCACATGAGAAGACACATGTATTGATACAACTCACATGAGAATGTTATCTAAAGAGAATGGCTGGCAGTCGAACTATATGCGCCTGATAAACTGATTGGAACAAAAGTACGTATCCTAAATTGTTTTTTGTAAAATGTACTATTAAGAAGATCGATAACAAAGTCGAATCCAAGTGTTGGTCGGCATTCACGGATATTCATGTTATTTCTGGAATCAAGTTATAGTTAGGTCTCGCAAGCAAATCAGTATCAGTATCCAATAGCCAGATTCTAATTGCAATCCAACATAAAATTCATTTTAATTTTAACGTGAATGAAACTTCAACCAAAAGAAAAGACTAAAACCAAAAAAAAAAAAAAAAAAAAAAAAAAAAAAGAAGAAGAAGAAGAAGAAGAAAAAGCAAGGGAAAAAGAAAGGACAAAATTACACATTTATACGGGATGTTTATTACGATTATCATTTGGTTACAAAAATAAACTCTATTTAGGCGGAGAATTCTAACCAAGGATTTTGCTTGAAAAAAAAGACCATTTTTTGAAACAGTGACTGATTTAAAAATAATAATATAAAATGATTGACGTAAAAAATGTGACCTAAGTGGTCAAAAGATACTGAGTAAACATATGATTGTTTGAAACAGGAGTAAAATAGATTATTTGCATTGAACATCAGGTGATAATTTAGTATGGTATGTAGAAGGTGCACAAAGAAATCCTGAAGGGTTTTCCAAAACTAACGAAACCCCAAATCGAAATGTAAAGATAGAAGCGGAAATCTTTGAGAAATTCTTGAGAAAGGGACTGAGTTATAGCGCAAAGCGTGCCACCGTGACGTCATATTGTCTTTTTTGAAATCTTTGTCAATCATTTCCTTCCGAGCAGAGTCTCTTTAGACCTCAATGCAAGGAAGATGGACTCTCTCAAGAGAATTCAATCACAGATCTTTTTGGCTTTCCATGGCATAACTACCCCTCTACACAAGGGTTGGGCCTTCACTAAACTTAATTATTATTTATTGGCTGACGAGCGAAAATAGAGAACGTAAATCGGTTCGCTGCGGTAGCACTCGTTTAACTGTCCCTAGCGTTTAAAACCGCGCGTTATAAACAAAATGGTTGGTAAAGGGTTTAGAAATACCGCGCCATTTTCCCTTTTATATATTTTCCCCCCAAGCTTGATACTTGTATCAGATGCATAATATATATATAGTATAAATCTATTGATCATTATATATTCTACTTGTGTCTATAAAACCTATTTAATGATTATAATAACTAAATATATATAAATGATATAATACTTAGCTGTTCAACAGCGCCTTTAGTGTTTGTGGATCACAATACGTTCCAGAGGAACATATTTACATATATTTTCCTTCATCAATGTCTTCAAGACCGAGAAAGTAAAATATATATCAAAATCATGTCATTTAATCTATAAAAAAATTGATTTCAAATTTTAAAAAAGCGGACTCATTTTAATATTTGATATCTCGGCTTTCAAAAAATCAGGTCACTCCAAAGGAGTAATTCTATTTTTTTTTTTGAGAAGTTTTGAGTATTTTTCTGTTAGGCCTATAAGACTCATGTCAAACGTCGGACTTCACATGAGCCGAACCTAGTGACATAAAAAAGACCACCTTGTCATCTATTCTTGCAATTAGGTTTGGCTCATGTGAGGTTCGAAGTTTGACCTGAGCCTAAGTGAGTTGACTTGGTGATGAATGGAGTACGGTTCACTATTCTCGCTCCCACACCATCGAGCTAGTGGGAGGTTCTAGTCATTCACTTTTAATTCCTCTAGTATATTCTATTAGCCTGTATACACCCGCTTCCCACCCCTCCCCACTACGGGCAAAACGTTTTCCCCTCGTTTTTCCCCCATAGGGGGAGAAGTGGGGAACGGCTGTACACAGGCTAGTGTTCAATCTGGTCACTTTGCACAATCACTTCTCGTAGTAATCAAGAGATCAGACAGGATCAGTTATTACATCATGCTATCAAGAGCCATGATATCCAGATTATGTTTGCTACCACTATACTATTATAATCTACAATAAACTAATGAATTTCTCGCCTCTGTGAGTACGAAATTCATCCGCTAAGTTTCCAAACCTCTGCGCTCCCTGTATAGCAAGGGCGGCAGCTTTAAACTTCTTCTTCGACTTCTTCCCGACACCGTCTTCGCCAAGCAGGTTTTTACTGAGATCCCCTACTGTAGGACTTCTGAGCCGGACCCATTTATGAGTTAAAGCCTTCTCGGCCGAGTATCTCTTATGGGGCTCTACTACCAGTAGATGAGAGATCAGGTCCTTGGCGTCCTCAGAGATAGGGTCCCAATATGGTGAAAGAAATTCATAGTCACCCGCTTGGATGAGGTCGAAAAGTTCGTCCTGGTCGCGCTTGGCGCTGCGAAATGGCGGGAAACCACATAGCATGATATATGTTATTACACCTGCTGCCCACATGTCGATCTTTAGGCCGTACCCTTCTTCTTCGAGGATTTCTGGGGCGACGTAGGTTGGGGTACCACAGACGGTAAAAAGTGGTGCCTTTACTTCTACCGCGAGGCCGAAGTCTGCGAGCTTGAGGATTGCCTGGCCGTTTGCACGCTCGTGGACCTGGAATAAAACGGAGAGAATCATGCACAAGATATTTAATTGTCAAATTATCTGATCAATAAAATCGGATCAGTTCCTATTGGGGATGGAAAGAGGGTGTATTTTGCACTGAAGAACAGTAGAGTGAATAATGGCTCCTTAACACTAATAGTCACAAGTCAAAATGACATGAAATATGACCAGACTAATTGATCCCCAGTTATAGAGTGCTTCAAAATAGTGCTAGTTAAACAAGAGAAAACAATAGAATTAGCATAAAATAGTGTAAGTTAGTATTACTAATATTTCACGGATATATTGTTTGCACTCTAATAAACAAACACTACTCTTCGTCAAAACCATTACTCCATAAAACAAAACCGACAGCGCGTCAAGATAGCCAATCATATCACAGTGTATACTTACAAGTAGGTTTTCTGGTTTCATATCTCTGTGTACAACTCTCTGCTTGTGCAAATATGCCAGGGCTTTGCACATATCTCGAAAATAGGTTTTAGCGACGTTTTCTGTGAACTTGACAGAAGATGAAATAGCATCGAAGAGATCTCCCCCCTTGATCAGCTCCATTACCAGATAAATATCAGTTGGCGTGTCGTAATCCTCAAATAATCGAACTATATTCGGATGGCGACATTTCCTCATGATTGCGATCTCGTCATCGATCATTTTTTCCTTTCCTTTAATTTTTTTCTTGTCGATAATTTTGAGAGCGAATTCTTTTTTGTTTGTTTTGTTGGTGCATTGCCGAACGATTGCGAAGTTTCCATCGCCAATTTTTCGTCCTATGTCGTAAACATCCTCAACTTTTTTATCCGTTACTCTAGAATATTCTACTTCGATCTCATGGTGGGTAAACTCTTTAGAAGGTCTCTTTTTAACCTTTTGTTCAGGATATTTTTCAATCTTCTCTTTCTCAACAGATTCTTTCAATTTCTCTTTCTCCTCACCTACCCCCCGTGGGGAATCCTGATTGTCTGTCTTTCCTTTTGTCGTGGTTGCCTGCTGTGGTTCTTGCGAGGTAACCAAGTTATGCCCTGTCCCAATTTGAGGCAGTTTGACATTATTTGAATTCACATCGGTCCTCTGTTCGACGTTTTTGTTTTCTCTTGTCGAAGAGTTTTGTTTACTCACAGTCTTCTTGTGTCTCGGGCTTTGAGGCTTTTGATGTATCGATGAATAATTATCACCACCATCAGCTACTTTCGATCTAATCTCGTAATTGTTTTTGTTTTTCTTAACCTCTAAGTCCGGCAGTACCGGTAAAGAAGATTTCTTGTTATCTTGTTCTGTTGGTTTATCATCGTGTTCCTTCGAAGTTCGTTTGTTTTCTTCTTCGTGTTTCATACCTGTGTTACTAACCTTCCCTAGTGATTTTACACGTCTCTTGTTATTACCAGGCGTTCCTTTATCATCACTTAGAATATTCTCAATGTCATCAACCCGAAATCTTTCATTCCCAACAGCAATAAATATCCCAGTTTCATCGAGGAATAAATCAGAAACCTCGTAAACCTGCTTTCCTCTAGAGGTGTAGATTTTTCGAACATTTGAAGCACCGGTGACCCCAAGTGAGTCGTTCACCATATCAAGAAACTGGTTCACGCTATGAGCCGTCCGTTTACTTAGTAAAACCCTGGTACTCATCCTAGGCTTGTGGCCATTTCGAATTACAGTCACATTGCGAGCTTTATAAGAAACCCTTTGATAGTTTCTTGTTGCTTCCTGTTTGTGTTCTCGTGTTCCTGCATGGCGAGTATGTGCAAGCGGGACGTAGCGAGAACTAGTCTGATTTCCCTGAACCTTCGGTGGATTTGTCAGCGCAGGTAGTTCAATCTTGTTCTTAGAACCCCATTGGGGTAATACCCCGCTCTTCTTGCCGTAATCCAGCCTCTTTAGCTTAGAATTCGAAGCACAAACATAAGCTTTACCGTCTTGTAACTGCTCGATCGCCTCGATCCGGGTTCCGCTCTCTCTATCCAGAAGATATCTAACTCCTTGTGGAAGATTTGTTATGCGAGACAGCTCTGATAATAGCACTTCAAAACTTCGATATCGACGTGGAGTTATTGTCACGACATATCCGCTGAAGTAGATATCTCCATTCTTGTAAAACGTGACAATTTTAGAGTCCTTCTTCATATCTTGCTCGTTCGTCGAATACTTGGAAGTGTGACGAACTGCTGTCATCATTCGACTCGATACTTCAATCCTCAGTCGACATTCACCGACCCAACTGTTAATACATCCTTGTCCACGTACAACTCAGTATAGACAATACTTCGAACGGATACGAATATAGATATTATGGTCTCCAATTAAAAAAATTACCGATGATGAACATGTACTGTCCCCGATACGTGGATCTCCAAGAACAATCTTTCCTTATCGGCACCTTAACTTCCTCACCGATCCGAGCTTCTAATAACAATCCTGATTTACAAAGCCATCAATATGTAGGGCTGAGAATTATAAATCCTCCATCCATTGTGAATTGTATATACCCTCATGAACCGGTGCTTTGCCAAACGATGATTTCTACACTTATAGTATGTAAATCGTCGCTTCAGCGGTATGTTTTGACCCCGTTGTTATGGCGATTTTATAATAATCGTCACAGTGTTTACTCAACTTTGGAATTTTCCCCCCAAAGTTTACAGTCGAGTAATTTTACCTTGAAATGTTTTGTCAAACATGAGTAAATGGATAAAGCTAAATGCTGAGTTAATATTAAAGTTAGAAAATGACGAAGTAAAATAAGTCCATGTTTTTGGGTGATATATATATTTTTTATTTTCACATATATATTTTTAATTGGCCTCAATTAGAATAGTTCGTATAAACCTTGTCTGTTTGTCTTCTACGAATCATTCTAATCGTTAAAGTAATTAGGATAAATATAATACCCGGGATTTAAAAAGGAATAATAACGTAACTTACGATCGAAAGCGCACAAGCGGACGATGTAATCCGATGTGGCCGCATTAAGGCTAATTCGATTTTCTTTGCCGTCATACACAATCAGATAAAATTCAAAGAAATCAGAGACTCGGACGTTACTACACAAAACCAAAGAAGAAGTTTGTTTAGTCATTGACGACAAAGGATGTAATTAGGGATTTCTTTGTTGTGATTAAAATAACATGTAAAAACGTTGGTTCTTTTATGAATCGGATTAAAGCAACGCCAATTTGACGTCAGGCAGTCATGAGATGGCGTAAAAAACCTGTTTGGTAACGAAAGGTGTACACTACAGGTGGCACAGGGAATATATATAGTCCTTCCTTTACTTTTCTTCTCAACGAATAAACTGATAGATACAAAGAAGCCATTTCAATGCTACCCACTCGTCATCTGGAATCAGGATAGGAAGAGAGAGAAAAGGATAAGAATTATTTATTAAGATAATAACATTTAATCCGGTTTGGTTTTTCGAGCTTTAAAAGCTGGCAAGATAACATGAACATTAACGAGGATTCGAATAAAATTTGTTTTGTTTTGCCCAAATTTTTTTTTTCCGTTGACTGATCGATTTAAGGATGTGGATGTCTACGCAAGCCAACCGCACACGATGAATAAGAATATCCAAGCGGTTCCATATTTAAGTTAAGTGTAGCATTTAAGAAATGATAAAATTTTCGGCTATTGTCACGCGTAGGATTTCTTTTCTAGCTTGGTAGATTTTGGTACGAATGAAAATAATTTATACGATCCTTGACAAGATTCGCTACGACATGTTGATCGAACGACGACAACCCTAATTTAAAACTTACGTTGAATGACAGTTTATTTTATATTTAATCTACTATTGTTAGTAGAAAAAACATTGCTGTGGAATACTGTTGATTTATAGTAAATAATGTTTTTGCCACCGACTTTTTTTATTAGACATTTCGACTCAGGTTGAACAACAGTCCTTATCACTAATACAGGGGAAAATGTACTGCGCGCTGGTGTTATTAATTAAAAAAGAATACTCTGATAAAGACTGTCGCTAAACAGTCGAAACGTCTAATAGAACCAAAAAAAAAAAAAAAAAAAAAAAAAAAAGGTCAATGACAAAAAACATTTACTGCTTACTACGCTTACTAGTGTTTCACCTACTGCGGAAAATGGTAGGTACAGCGTTTCCTCTTGTTAACGCGCGCGCGTGTCATGGTTTAATGTCTCTATTATGCATGCTTCGTAGTCCACTTGTAACGATGTTCATCTGGTTCATGAAGGAATAATGATGGCAATATGATGGATTACATTTGATTTCTCAACGCTGTTTGAGGATGTCCCTTACCCATTGCTTGCTAATGAATGGAAATGAAGATGTGCCAAGTATTAGGAGCAATTTGATACCTGAAGCTCTCTTAGGGATGTCCACTATCCCCTCCCCCAAAGGATCTTATCCATTTGATTTCTAAAGTTCTCTTAGGGATGTCCACTGCCCCCTCCCCCAAAGGATCTTATCCATTTGATTTCTGAAGTTCTCTTAGGGATGTCCACTACTCCCTCACCCAAACGATCTTGATGAAGACAGAAAGGGTTACCTTGAATCTATGGGTCATTACATTTGATTTCTGGACCACATTTGGGCATGTCCACTCCCCTCCCCAAATAATTTTGGTTGATAAGAAGTGGAAAAGGAATTGAAAAGGAGATGTGTCCTGTCCACCTTCGGGACGGGACGCTCATCGTTGAGCGTTGGATTGTGTTTCCAGCAAAGTCATGACACATCCTATCAAATCCGTATGAAACTGAAACCATTCCGGATTCTTGCTGGCCGACATGGTTTGGTTCACCATCTTTTCCAAAGTACTCCGCAGAGCCTGTAGCGTATGAGCAGCTCTTGGTGAGCACAGGAAACCCATCCAGCGATCGCCGTCTACAACGAGAGTCACTTGACTGGGATACGGAGCTACAGAGAAGAGGGAGTAAAATAATAAGCAAGAGACTATGAACTAAGAGAAGGAATCCCCGTGCCTCATCATGTGCACACTTTGATGCTATTTTTAGAATCTATTCTAAAAATATCATCCAATGATACCATTTATTTGATCGGTTGATTTTCTGCACGCGCATAGTACGCGCGCGCTCTACGCTGTTTGCTAACGTTTTCTTGTGCTTTTCTTATGTTCAAATGTTCAAATCTGCCCTCAAGATGAAGATGGAGGTCGAAAGCTTTTGAAAATGAATATGAAAATACTCTAGAAAGTTGAATAAATTACTACTTAAATTTCTTGTCGTATTTGCTAAGCTTTCGACGTGCACATTCAGTAGTATAGGGAATGGGGGTTCCAGCGCAATCTCAACACGGGGTAAGACCCGCGTCAAAAATCCACCTACGGACGACCCCCACTCCAAGTGTGGTTGAGGGCAACAGCGCACTTAAATATGTTAGTCTATATATGGAGTGCGAAGGATGTAAGAGAACTTTTAAGAAAGAAGCGGATTTGAAAAAGCATTTGAAAATGAAGACGAAGTGTATGAGCAGTTATGATTGTGGATGTGGTAAGAAGTTTGAGACTAAGGTTAAATTGTTTTGGCATTGTCAGGACTGTGAGTACGACTACGACGACCTAAAAAGTGCTTGGTATTAGGTATAAAATATTTCCTATTATATAGATGGAATCCCAAAGCAACTTCAGCACGGTGTCAATACCCGGTAACGGTGAGATTGACGTTAGACAGTTTTGGCGTCAGTCAGAAAGGAAGGTTAAAAGGACTCTCCGAAAAGGTATAGAAGAATTAGGAGCCCTGAAAGCGAGCATAATGGTAGAAGTAAGTTTGTCAAAAGACGAGGTAATGACGACAGCAATGTTGCGATCAAAGTCGTTAGTGATATTAGAATCCACGAATCTGGATAGGTCACTCAGTGAAGCCTTAGAAGCAATAATGGAGTCGCTGTCTAACTACACGAAAGAAGGATCGGGTTGGACAGTAGAGGAGGTTGAAGGAATAGAGATAAGTATAGCCAGGTACGTACCCATACGAGGGGGGAGTTACGTACCGCTACCAACGTGGGTAGAAAGGAAGAAGGCTATTGTAAACGTGAAGAATGAAGACAATCGATGCTTTATGTGGGCAATCAGGTCTGCACTGTATCCAGCAGAGAAGGATCCCTGTAGGACAAGTAAGTATCCCACAGATGATTTAGAGTGGGATGGTGTGGAATTTCCCATGCAGTTGATAGACATCCCCATATTTGAGGAAATAAACGATCTAGCAATTAACGTTTACGGAGTCAGAGAGCAGACGATAGTACCGTTAGTTCTGTCAAAAAGTAAAGGAGAGCGCGTACATTTATTCTACCACGGCGGACACTACTCATGGGTTAAACACATTAGCAGACTATTCTACAGACATACTAAGCACAAAGGCAAAAAGTACTTCTGCGACTGCTGCTTGCTGTCATTTACATCCTTAAATGCCCTAAAGAAACACGATGAGATCTGCCGCGGAGTCGAAGAAGTGGCGCAACGGATCCAGATACCCACCAACAAAGAGCTTTCATACGCAGACCATCAAAAGCAGATGCAAGTGCCTTACGTGATATATGCAGACTTCGAAGCGTTGATAACTAAGGAAGAGCAGAAACGTGGTGCCACGAATAAGGTAGGATTACACGAGATCTGCTCCTTTGGTTACATAGTAGTCAGATCAGACGGTAAAGCAAACCCTCCTGTGATTTACCGAGGTAAGAACGCAGCTAATGAGTTTCTAGAAGCATTGCGAGAAGAGGAGGGGGAGATTAGAGAACAATTAAGACGTCCAAAGAAGATGGAATTTACCAAAGAGAACCAGGAGGCTTTTACCAAGGCAAAGAAATGCCACATTTGTCAACATACGCTTCTCCAGTTTGGAAGACGAGCCAAGAAAGCGTGGGATGAAGATGGAAAGTATTTAGGAGAAGCTCATTTTAAATGCGGGAAGTATGCTAAGAAGGGTGAGAAGCCGGGAAAGCCCTCCACGCACTGCATTCACTGCCACAAAGCATTTGTTGAGGATTTCTATGTGGATAAGGTTAGGGATCACTGCCACATCACGGGTAAATACAGAGGAGCGGCTCATTGGAAATGCAATATAAACTTCAAAGTAAATCCAGACATGGAGATTCCGGTGTTCTTTCACAACCTCCGCGGTTACGACTCCCATTTGCTACTACAAGGAACAGACGGCTCCGACGTCAAATGCATACCCAACAACAAAGAGCGCTACATGTCCGTAACTGTGGGTAAGCTAAAGTTCTTAGACTCGCAGCAGTTCATGGCGGACTCCTTAGCAAACCTCGTAAAGTATAACACCAACTTTCCCATTTCCAGTCAATATGGCGCGGAAAGGAAAGGAGTCTACCCATACGAATACATGGATTCCTGGGATCGATTCAAAGAGTCCCTACCACCCAAAGATCGCTTCTACAGCACCCTAAACGAGTCCGGCATAAAGGATGAGGAGTACCAGCATGCGTTAGACGTGTGGGAAAAGTACTCCTGTGAGAACATGGGGGACTACCACGACATCTACCTAAGGTCTGACGTAGTGCTGCTTGCAGATGTTTTCCAAAGCTTCAGAAAGATGGCTATGGAATATTACGGATTGGATCCCGCTAATTTCTACACGGCTCCTGGGCTCAGCTGGAGTGCTTTGTTAAAGAAGACAAATGCGCAGTTGGATCTCCTAACGGAGTACGACATGTATCGGTTTATGGAAGACGGTATTCGTGGCGGCGTATGCGGGCCCAGCCGACGTTACGCCCGCGCAAACAACCCCTTAGTAGAGCACGACCCAGAGAAACCAACCACATACATTTACTACCTGGATGCGAATAACCTTTATGGTTGGGCAATGTCACAGTACCTACCTGTGAGAGACTTCGAATGGGATCCAGTGAAGCCGATAGACTTCTACATGCAGGTAGGAAAGGAGGAAGACAAGGGTTACGTCTTAGAAGTGGATCTGGAGTACCCAGAGCGCCTGCACGACGAACACAATGAGTTCCCCTTAGCACCAGAAGCGATAGAGATACCATTTAAGCAGCTAAGTCCGCTGCAAAAGCAAATGTGCCCTGGTTACAAACCGTACAGGAAACTAACTATGAACCTGATGGATAAGAAGAAGTATGTGGTACATTACCGCAACCTGCAGTTCTACGTGCGACACGGAATGCGCGTAGAGAAGATCCACAGAGTCCTAAAATTCACGCAGGAACCCTGGATGCGTCCCTACATTGACTTTAACACGCAAAAGCGTACCGCAGCGAAAAATGACTTCGAGAAAAACCTCTTCAAACTGATGAACAACAGCGTGTTCGGAAAGACAATGGAGAACATCCGCAAGCGCGTAAGCGTAAAAATAGTCAGCACCAAAGAGGAAGCAGAAGCATACGTGTCACAGCCAGGCTTCGTTAGATACGTAGAAATGCTGAACTTCTACGTGATTCACATGAAAAGGGCAAACCTCTTACTAAACAAGCCCGTTTACACAGGCTTTACGGTGCTGGATCTATCGAAGCTGCTTATGTACGAGTTCTACTACGATAAGCTTAAGCCAAAGTACGGAGACCGCTGTCGCCTCCTGTACACAGACACCGACTCCCTAATTCTAGAAGTGCAAACGGAAGACGTTTACAAAGACTGCCTCCCCGACATAGACGAGTACGACACCAGCGGTTACCCGAAGGAGCACTTCCTTTACTCTGCGAAGAATAAGAAGGTAATTGGGAAGATGAAAGACGAAATGTTAGGAAAACCCATCGTGGAATACGTGGGTCTGAAACCAAAGATGTACAGCGTGCTAAAGTTAGACGGCGTAGAAAAGAAAGCTAAAGGCGTAAAAAAGTATGTGGTTAAGAAGGACATTACGCACGAGTCCTACCTCAACGTATTACGAACACGCAAGGAACAGCGGCATAAGATGAACAGCCTGCGCAGCTATGGTCATCAGATACATAACGTCACGCAGGAGAAGGTGTCACTGTCTGCATTTGACGGTAAGAGGTGGATGTGTGATGACGGAGTGCATACGATAGCATTCGGACATCACACGATAAGCAGTTCTTCTTTGACGAACCCACGAGTGGGACCATCATGAAGATAATACAAGATGGGCTGACCCTTCTTAGCTATCGCACTTCGGATCTGGTAAGTTTCCAAAGACCAATTAGGATCCGTAGCTCTTTTGGATCCTCCTTCTAATTCACCCGGCTCATAGAGATATCGAACCGTGACATTACCTAATTTCTTTTCATGGGGGAAGACCGCCCTCGAACTTCTGATGAAGGACTTGTGTTCCACGTGTTTCTTTTTTATGGCATCCCTGGGTTTCATTCCCGTAGCCCTGGCCGCCTCGTTGTTCAAAGCCGCGACGACCTGGGGGAGCCTCTGAGTCCATTCCCTGTTGCGTTTGGACGGATCTTCCAGCTCTTTCCAATACTGGTACCCAAAGAGGCGCTCGGCTAAGGTCTTATTGAATCTTTCGACGATGCTCTGACCCCTGTGGTACTCAGCTTCGGCTCTCCTAATTTTAGTGTCGTGGTCTTTCAGGGTCTTAGTAACCACGCCCATGAACTCCGTTCCCGCATCCACTTGCAGCAGCTTGGGCCATTTCAAGACGCGCTTATAAATCCTACCTAAGGCTTCGGCGACTTCCCCAGAATCCTTGCTGGTTATGGGTTCGGCATCCTTGTATCTGCTTGCGATATCAACTACGGTCAAAGCGTATCTATAGGTCTTTCTTCTCACCTTGTCGTGCGGTAAGAAAAGCAAATCTGCCTGATGAACTTCATTGGGGGTATTTACGGTAAAGCTGGGCCTGGGAATGTACTTAGGCACGGGAAGATAGACCTGCCAGAGGGTTTGTTTTTTCAACCAGTTCTTAGCTGTTTCGTCTGATACCCTGGCCGCGGTCGCGAGTTTCTTGATGGCCGACGCTCCTCTCCAATAGCCTTCCGGCCCATAGTAAATCCTTTTAAGTTTGTCCTCTACGCGGCCCATTATATGAATTCCAAAACAAGATTGATCTTACGTCCGTTAAAATCCACCGTCTTTCCGTCCACTTTAATGGTGATGTTTATGCTTTCTACCAAATTAGACAAGTCATAGCTCAAAGAAATGGGAGTGTATTCTACTGGGTCAAATGGATTACCTTGGGGCAGAAACTTGGACATAAGAGAAGACTTTTCTCCATTGTTGTAACTATGAACCAAGTCGCAATAGACTTCGTAAGAGGATGCGACTTTCCATTTCACATCATATGTACTGCCGCTATTTATCGTGGTACTAGTAAGGCCCAGGAGTTCTACCAATGAACTGTCCTTTAGATTGGCGCTCCCATTATTTTTCTTGAATGTCATTTCATGGGGCAATCCTGTGGTAAGAGTGTATCCATGCTTCGCTAGCTCCTTAGCCAGTGTTATTGGGGTGTAATGGGAATCTGGTATTTTTGGTTTGGTGGAAGTCACGACGACAAAGCCATTAATTAAATTATACCAAGAATTGTACAAAGAGCAACTAACCAGCCGAACCCTTTCCGCGCGGATGGGAGGATTCAGATAAGTAGTAAAGTTATTCTTGTCGCTTTCCAAAAAGACGATCATTATATTAGATACGCCAAGGCCACGCCTCCCGCCAGCCCTGCGACTCCTACAAAGACCAATTCATTGTCTTTTTGTTTCTTAGAAGGCTGGTAGTAATTCTTGAACTGAGGCTTTCTCATTCTAAAGTCGGGATGCGCCTGCGCATAGAGCTTAAAGGCGTAGTCTGTATTTTCGAAGTTCTTATCCGCCTGCATTTTGTCTTGGTAGTTCTTGTCCAACCAATCCCTGTAAGCTTGTCTTTTTTCATTCCAAGCTGCAACGTCCCTTTGATATTTCTCCAGCGCTAAGTCGTGTCTCTTTCTTTCGGCGGCACCGCTTTTGTCGCCTCTAACTAATCTATCCAAATACTGACCACCATAATTAGCTCCAGTGAATGCTAAAGCTGCAATAACTCCACCTGCGACTAAGCTAACCATTATACATTAGGTAGGTACTTTTCCTTCCGTAGATAATCCTTTACCATGATAGCCCCGCCAACGGCAGCGGTCATCTTAGCAAAGTTAGCGAAGCTCTTGCTTGGGTCTTCAGTAAAGTCTTCTTTGAGCACTTTCTTACCTACCCAACCAATACCCGCAACAATAGAAGTAATGATAGCTGCTTCTTCAACAGTTTTCAACAACGCGGTCGACATTATATTACAAAGCGAGAAGGTTATTATTCCATTTCAGGGATTTTGCTTTTTCTAACCTCCACAGGTGCGTGATATGTTGGGATTTCCAACTTTACTTCTGGCTTCATATTCCGCCATTGTAAGTAAAAGCTGCCTGCTGCTATAGCAACTCCTAACGCGCCGATGACATAGCCGGGATTCCAAGAGGATTCGCTTTCGTCCTCCACCTTTTTTTCTTTTTTACCTTTATTCTTTCTGTTCATCTCCGCTAGCTTCTTTCCCGCGGCAACTCTGCCTGCAGATTTAGGCTTGGTAATCTTCTGCTCCTCCTGAGGTTGTTCTTCGGTGCCACTCATCTTATATCTAAGGACTTGAAGGACTTGACTAAGTACTTGAGGCGACTTGACAACGACTTGACTAAGTACTTGAGAATGACTTAAGGACGACTTGACTAAGTACTTGAGGCGACTTGACAACGACTTGACTAAGTACTTGAGAATGACTTAAGGACGACTTGACTAAGTACTTGAGAATGACTTAAGGACGACTTGACTAAGTACTTGAGAATGACTTAAGGACGACTTGACTAAGTACTTGAGGTGACTTGATCATCAGCAAGTGCCGCCTGGAAGACCTTTTCGACTTCTCTGTTTTTCTTGAAGTCCTTCCAAGATGTTCCGAAGGAACCTAGTACCTCCTTCAAGTCGACATGCTGAGCTACGTGCAAAGCCGCAGAGGCGACTGCCATTAACTTACCGCACTTCAAAGACAACCACCCACAGGTTATCTTAAGTTCTTGGGCGATGACATAGTCATCACTAATGTCCTTCCGCAGTTGCTCCACGTCGTCTATGGGCAGCGCAAGTCCGAGAAGCTTGGTGGCCAGCTTAATGGCTGAGTCTGCTACGGCGTCCGTGGTCTTACTTGCAAGGGCAGCCTCGTACCTCTTATGGAACTTCTTAACCTCCTCTTCCGACAGCTTATTAACCTGCTCATGGGTAAGTTCCCTGCCTATCATTTCTTTACACTTCCCAGAAGACACAAGAATGTTAAGTTGTTCCTTGAGGTTACTTTCATCTAACTGTGTGGGGGCTTCATCTATGAGCTGCTCAATGTCCATATATGTTAACGTCATACGGAAACCTCAAAGAGAAGATCATCTTGGAATGTTGATGCGTCTTTAATTGCCGCATGTATTCATGCAACTGTTCCTTGGATATCTCACCGCCGTAGTCAGAAAGAATGGTTTCCAGGTCAGACTTGCTCGGAGTATAAAATACTACGAGAGAGCCTATGTTTTCCCTAAAGGGTTTAGAGACACTGGTAAGCTGCTGGGAAAGCAACCAAACGCTAATGTTGTCGTGTCTGCCGCTAAAGGCGAGCTTCACTAATTCGGAGGTGCGTCTTTTTACGTCGTCCCCGCAGGCAATGTCATCCAATATGAGGAGCGTCTGCGTATCTTTAGGGAATTGCTTATGCCAGAACTTCAAATGGCTGGATAACTCGTTAGGGTCTAAGATATCCACGAAGAAGTCGTCATCGCTCACTCCTATGCCTTCCCAGGTGCGGTTATTCACGTAGGTGGGACAAAGCAGCACTATGTAGTCAAAGCGGTATCTAAAGGCTCCTAATAGCTGCTCCACGATGAACTGGGTCTTTCCGCAGCCGGTGGGTCCTACTATCAGAGCATTGCAGGGAATATGATTCGGATCCATTATATATACAATGGACCCAGTGGAAGTAGTAAGAAGGATTGCCGCTGACGCAAAAGATAAAAGAGACACCATAGAAATGCAAAGGGAAGAGATAGACCGGTTAAAAGAGCGTGTACAGGAATTGTACGATGAAATGTGTGGTCTGAAGCGTGCAGAACGGCTTGGCGCGCTTTTGACAATGGCGGGTTGGGCTAAGGAGTCCATTAAGGACTTCATTCGATATCCCCCATAGATATATGGACTGCATTACGTGCGAACTACCTGCTGACTGCATAATCCCTCCCAAAACAACCGATACCCAAACCGTGTAAAAAATACACCTGCCGTCACTGTAATAAGGTATTCTCTGAAGAAGACTTCGTTGGACATTGGTGTCCCGCGGATACTAAAGCACAAAGGACTTTAGACGACGCTCGAGAAGAGTAAGAGGTCGCAAAGAAGATCTTACTAAGCCCCAGCAAGAGGAATTAGCATAGGTCTTTCTTTTTTATTGTTATTTTGTTAAATGCTGCAAAGAGGTCTCAAGCAAGGGTCTATTTTTTATTGTTATTTCGTTAAATCATCACGATCGAAGAATGGTTAACATGATTATCTTTTTGCTGGTTTCAACGATGAGAAAGAATGATACCTCATCTCTTAATGGGGGCTTAACAAAATAACAAGAAATAATAGACCCTATCCTAAAACCCCTTACAGGGTTTAACAATTTAACAATAAAAAATAAGGTATATATAATGAAGTGCGTGCAATGTGATAGAGCTTTTAGTAGCAAGCAGCGGCTGCAATACCATCTTTCCAAGAAAGTCTGTCAGAAGACCATCAGCACTGTTTGCGGCGACTGCGGTAAGGAACTGTCCACAGTACAGGTCCTACGATATCACCGCGAGCATAGAGTCTGCCTTAAAGGTCATTGCCGCCGATGCGATGAACCCCTCTTCGAAGAAAACTGGCATAAATACCGCTGCCGGCGTTACCACCTCGAAGAAGTTGTCTGCGAGACCCACGGCGATTTAGCAGAGCGATGTTGCCCCTTGAAACCAGCCGGGGCGCTCACGCGACGTAAGAAGGAAAATAGACCAAGATTTCGTATGCTTTGACGACTACGAAGGAGTAAAATGGGAGAATAGGGAACATTGGACGGCATCTTCGACCGATGTGGCTGTATACGCAGCGGTCAGCATATTTGGTGTTGCCTGTACGAAGGTCCAAGCCTTTAGACCTTACCTTGCAATACGAAAGAATGGTCTAATTATGATGTTACCTTACACTCGCAGCGTTCACAGGAGGAGCCTTGATTACGATATCGATTGATTTCATGTCGGAAAAAATGAGGTCCGCCGAAGCAGACCAATACCTAATCAATCACATAATGGATTAGCCTCCACCTTTCTTTCAACGTCGAACTTCCATCGGCCGTTGACTTTACCATAGCTACGTATGTGAGTGTACTCTTCGCCTTGCAGTACGTACCGTACGCAGTCAGGAGCCCACAAACTGTACTCCTTGGCTGCCGTCTAAGAGGACCAACCTTAAACGGTTAATGTCCTCGAAGACGACGTAATTTTTAATTTCGTATGAAATGCCTTGTATTAATTCGCGCCAGTGAGTTTGGTTCAACTATCATTATATTTATGAAATATCTTTCGGTGCGTTTGTAGCGTCTCCTGTGACTTGAAAGCCTTAACGCAGCAGGACAGGTTGCGAATGCCCGTCGACGTACGGTCTATTTCCCTGCAATCAGATCGTA